>NC_138146.1:6314511-6609511 GCF_964199315.1 Orbicella franksi
ATCCTCAAGCGTGCCAATGAAATGCAACATCACATTGAAGCGTGCGAGTGGGCTGAAATTTTCATTGCCGATGAGTTTAAGTACAACCCTTTGCTGTCTTCTTTTGTTCCAAAGTTTTCTGTTGGCGAGTCATCAGGATTTCATCTCCCAAGCAAACCTGGCGAAGAAAGTGAAAATGGCGTACAACAGTGTCACTTCAAACCTGAAATTGTTTCCTTGATTTCCCAAGAACAAGCCGACTTTCTCAGAATCACTCCAGATTTTCCTTTTGTTCCGCCAACGTTTTATGTTGGCAAGTCATCTTGGTTTCATCGCACGAGAAAACCAGAGGAAGAAAATGCTGCAGAACAGCATCATCCCAAATTTTCCTTTGCCATTACGCATGCGCAAAGGTCTCTCGAAATCCGCGCTCAAGATTTTCTAAGAGATCGTGGACTGTCAGATGACCAACGATACATGCTTCTGTTTCACGGCACAGATCATCAAAGTGCCGCCAACATTTTAAACAGGGGAATATATCTACCTGCAGGAAGACAGAAGCGGGACTTCAGCAGTGGAAAGGGGTTTTATGTTACAACAAGTTTGGACCAAGCGATCAAGTGGGCGAAAAGCACGACTTCAAAGCCCGCCATATTGATTTTTCAAGTGAAGCGCAATGATCTTCTGAATGCTAAAAAACTGGATTTGACCAGTAACTTAGAGGAATGGAGGAAAACTGTTCATTACTTTAGGTCAGACGAGGGACCAGCCTATATAGGAAAGGAAATACGAAAGGCGTACGACTTGATTGAAGGACCCGTGGCCACAGCGAGCAGTTCAGGTGTAACAAGTGACCAGTTGATGTGGCAGCCAAAACATTCATCTCATCAATTATGCTTGATTTCAGATGAATTTGCCAAGAAGTTTTATCGAGCCCTGCAATTTATTCTGCTTGATCTGGTTTTGTGAATTTTGGCCCCTCCCATTGGCCTAAAGTTGTTAAAGATGTTGAAGCTGAAAAAGGAACAATTTTTCAGTACTTTTATCACTCGTGAAAATTCTTGCTCACCTTTCAATGTATCCATTATTACAACAGCTCAGCTTAGTTCGTTTGTTGAAATCAATAACATAGGACAGACTGCGTCAGTCAAAATATGTGCCTCTTAAGGCTGCAATGTTCTCAGCGAAAGCTTGTTAGGTTAGGTTCTCTTGACACTGTTTCTAGACAAGCGTGATGGAGGTCTGGCGATTCTGAAACCTACACTGGATTTTGTTCAGTACAGCCAACTTTTGGTAGCCAGATCACTTGTCAAAACGGATGGTCCGATCCCTATTCGTCTTCTCACCCCACTTCATATCCAAGGCAGGTCTACAAAAACACTCTAGCAGTGCTTTGCGAACCAGTAGATGGAAATCAGGCAGTTGGAGACCCGTGGTTACGGCAGAATGAGACGGATGTACGACTTGCTCGAGATCAGCAGAGATCTCTACCCTTAGAGCTGAAGAAATTGCTAAATAGAAGTACAGATGGTTTGAACGATGAACAAATCGGACAGTTGATTGAATTACTCAATGAACATCAAGCTGTGTTTGCCACCTCTACAAACCCTTTCGGCCATATCAGCATAACTCAGCACAGGATTGTCACAGGGGAGTCAAAACCCATCAAGCAAGCACTGAGGCAACTTCCCCTACACTTGAAAGAAATTGCAGAGGAAGAAATAGAGAAAATGCAAAGCCAAAGGCATTATTGAGCTCTCATCGAGTCCCATGGTCTTCTCTTGTGGTCCTTGTGCAGAAGAAAGATGGAACAATACGCTTTTACATAGATTACCGAAAGGTGAATGGGGTCACCGTTAAACACTCTTATCTACTTCCGAGGATTGATGATTGTCTGGATGCACTGTCTGGGTCGCACTGGTTTTGTACATTGGATTTGGCTAGTGGTTATTGGCAGGTAGAGATGGCAGAAAAGGATAAGGAGAAGACAGCACTTTCCACAGGTTCTGGCCTGTATCAGTTCAATGCGATGCCCTTTGGTCTTTGCAATGCTCCGGCCATTTTTGAGAGGTTGATGGAGAGGGTTCTCATGGGCTTACCTTACCAAGTATTGCTGATTTTCCTGGACGATGTCATCGTGCACACTAAGTCATTTGAAGAGGTCGTGAGGTGCCTACGACTCGTTTTTGAACGGCTACAATCTGCTAATCTAAAGCTCAGCCCAAAGAAATGTTTTCTTCCAGAGGAAGGTTACCTTTCTGGGCCACGTTGTGAGTGGAGATGGAGTGAGTACTGACCTGGGTAATTCAGAGGCTGTCAGTGCCTGACCAGTTCCATGCTCAGTTGCAGAAGTTAGAAATTTTCTTGGCTTGACATCCTATTATTGCCATTTCATCTATGAATATGCCCACATTGCTAAGCCGCTACATGAGTTGACTGAAAGTGGAAAAAATTCTTATGAATGGAGGCCTGTAATAAGGCTTTCTGCACTTTAAAGGAGAATCTTGCCTCAACTCCAGTCTTGGCATACCCAACCTTTAATGACATGTTTATCCTGGACATGAATGCAAGTAGTGTGGCAATCGTAGCTGTCCATTCACAAGTTCAAAATGGAACTGAAAAAGTAATTGCATACTACAGCAGAGACAGAATCGAGGCAAAGCACATGCCCGAGAATGATTCGTTCTGTGGTGCAGTTACAAGGAATGGAAGTCGGGACGTAATCTAGCTGCAGGTTCCTCTCAAGAAATGGACCTCTGGATAGATGGAATAACAAGAGAAGACCAACAAAATGAGCAACGATGTGACCCCATTTTATCACCTGTAATACGCTGGCTGGAATCTGGACAGGGGCGACCTAAGTGGGAGCAAATTTCTTCCCTTTTTCCAGAGCTTAAGGGCTATTGGGCACAGTTTGAGAGACTTATCCTAAAGGATGGCATTCTGTACTGCAAGCCTCCAACGAGAGCAAAGCATAAAATTGGTCATTCCTAAGAGTCTTCAAGAGAAAATGTTGTTGTCTCTGCATGACTCAGTGACAGCTGGTCATCTGGGAGTGGAGACCCTGCGGCATGTCAAGCAACGGTACTGCTCGAGTGGAAGCAACCGTGATGTAAAGGCATGGTGCCCAAACTGCCTTAAGTCACATCTCAAAGAAAGTCACAGAAAACGTTTCAAGCCCCACTACAGGTTTACAATGTGACGCATAACTTGAGAGGCTCGCCATTGATGTATTGGGACCTCTGCTGGAAACAGACCAAGGAAAGTAGTACATTTTAGTGGTTAAGGATTTCTCGAAATGGATGGAGGTGCTTGCCATGCCTGAACAATCTGCCGTGACTGTGGCACATCTCTTGGGCATTGAGGTTATTCCCAGGTCTGGTGTTCCCATGCAGATTCACACTGACCAAGAAGGTAACTTCAAATCGGTGCTGTTTAAGGAAATGTGTAGGCTGCCGGATATCGCGAAGACTCGGACAACACCCTTGCATGCACCCACAATCAGATGGAATGGTGGAACACCTAAATCGTACATTTGGAGGCTACGTTATCCAAATTTGTCCAAGTAATTCAGCGGAACTGGCATCAGCTACTACCTCTTTTGCCCATGGCTTCCTTGACCGGACTGGCTGTACACCAAATGAGCTAATGTTTGGACAGGATGTTAGGCTACCTGTAGATCTAATGTTCAGTTGTCCTCTGGTTCAAGTCACACCACCAGATTCCACTGAATTTGCCTGGAACCTGAGGGAACAGGTCAGCAAAGTACACCAGCTTGCCCAGGACAATCTGAACATTGCAAGCTGATGACAAACGCGATTATATGACCAAAGATCTCGAGGAAATTCCTACCGAGAGGGGGAGAAGGTGTGGTTGTACAATCCTCAGAGCAAGAAATGCCAAGCCTGAAGCTACAAACTCCATGGGAAGGTCCTTGGCAAGTTACCAAGCAAGTTACAGGACATAGTATATCAAATCCACAGGACCCCCAAGGGAAAGCCCAAGTTTGTACACTATGACCGCCTAAAACCGTTTCATAAAAGACAAGTGTCCAGCCAATAATTTTGAACGTTGGACCCAGGAATGCTTTTTCAACATTGCTGTTTGTCACGAGTTAACATTTCAGTTTGATTAAGACATTTGGAACGGTTCATAGTTACATTTAAGTTACATTTAAGTTTAAGTAAGACATTTTCAACAGTTCGAAATTACATTAGAGGTATTTTCGGAAAGGATTGTTTTTTATTAATGCTTCGCCTTTGTCGTTGTCTGTTTTGATTGTGTAAAATGGGGTTGTTGGCTTTAGAATGACCCTTGATGCGAGGACGCATCTCTTTTATTGGAGGGGGGGAAATGTAATGAAATTTATAGAGGGATTGCACGAGCTAAGGTGCACGTGCTAAGATGTATAATGGTTATATTTGAATGTGACGCTCGCACAAGTTCTAAGACTAAGAGACAATTATATGGTGAGTAATGAATGCGCAATGCACTCGTAATACAGGATATGTGTGTGTGAGTAGACTTGCCGTGTACAAGTAAGCTGAAAGTTAAGAGTCGAGTAATTAAACCGTTGGCTGTTGGACTCTTTGAGCGGAAATTGTTGTCGCCCGCGCGCGTTACAATATGTTAAAAAAACTTTTCACAAAACCAATGACATCCTCTAGAGATAGTAAATAGACGACACTGAAATTATTCTTCTGCATATAAGCGTATATGAAGCAGACATCCCTGATCTGTCAGTATTTCAATAATAAAGAATCCAGAATTTCCGTATGAACGATCTTCAGATGGCTTTTTGCCAGCAGAGCATTTTATAATCCTGTCGAAGAATCCTGACTTAAGGTGAATAGTTCAATTTCCATCTGTATTTGAAACAAGTATTAATAATAAAACAAACATTACATCAGGTTCCCGGTAGGATGAAAAAAAAAAAAAAACATGAAATAAGCATCAATTTGAGAATGTACTCTTATTTCCTCGACAGATGCTCTTAAGACACACAACAACGTTTTTCCAATCAAAACCTTTCCGAAACCATTCAAACTCCTGCAAGATTCTTCGAAAACAATAATTTGGCATATTTGGTGAAAGCTGTGCCTGGTCATATGAGAAAGAGAGATAGAAAACTGAGAAAACATTGTAGCCAACAGATGTGATTATCCAAGCAATGTCACGTCACGTCATGTTGAAGAACGTTGGAAAACGAGTCTGCAATGTCCTACACTTTGACTTGGTGGCGGTCAGCAGTGAGAGATCGTAGAGGTTCATAACTGGGTTCTTAGCGCTATGTTTCTGTCAAACTTGACGCTTAACTCAAAGTTGTTTACTCAAAATGTGATGTTTCATGAAAGGATACTAATTAAAAACTGTAAAAGCAGTTATTTTCATTTAAACTCGCGCTTAAAAGGCGAAAATCAGTTATTAAATCTTGAGGTGTTTTCGGACTTACCTCGAGAGATTTACTGTTCCGAAAGCTTCGGAAAAGTCACACACGTTACTTACTAACGCACCTGATGACATATTGGCGACTAGCTAAATCCAGTAACTAAAAACAAATGCTTTTAACGGCCAATGGAAGCCAGTGGCTATTAAATAATACCTCCTTCGGGTTATAGCCCTCCAAAATGTTTCACTGCCTTTTTTTAAGCAAAATTTGTTTCATTTAAATGTTTTTTGCGCCCAAGCTTTCCAAGTTCATGTAAAGTGCTCACCTTTTGGTATCAAACTTTTGTCCAGGCATATCAGCTCTGTCTGCATACTTATCTTCATCCTCGCTGTCAGGCTCGTCCTACCACAAAAATGCCAAGACTTTTAATCCAGATAAAGTATGTGTAGTTTTAGAAACCACAAAAGAAATGTTCCAATTACCCCAGAGGCTGGAACTTCTCAAAAACTAGATTGCTGCGGGATGTTACTAAAACTAGTAACGGGGAACGGGGAACGGGGAACGGGGAACGGGAGTCTAGGAACAAGTGTACAGCGGTAACCCGCCTGAGAATTCAGAATGGCGGACAAAGGAAGGGAATGTGGCAAAGTGATACAGCTGTAAACAAGAGTATCTACTGGCTTTGTCCCCAGATGACCCCAGGCGTCATTTCATACTATGTTTATCCCAGTACCAATCAGACTCTGCTCTAACAAGAATGCATTGGTCATCTGGGGACAGCCAGTGGAAACTCACAATTACAACTGTAAGACATCCTCATATTTCCCAAAATTCTTCCCTTTTTGAGCCTTTTCTTTTTCTTTGTCTGCCATTTTGGATTCTCAGGCCAGTTACTGCTGTACACTTGTTCCCAGACTCCCTTTCCCGGTTCCCTGTTCCCCATTCCCAGTTTTAATAACATCCTTGGCTGTGTGCAAGTAAAACTCAACCCTATACCTTTTCCCAAAGAAATGCAATATGTATGTAACCTTACTTGAGATTGTATTAATTTCATGGAAAAAAGACACCCAATCTCTTACTAGCAAAAATGCAGTGAAGAGAAACTCTTTTCCAAAATATATTCTATTCCTTCAGCAAGACTAGTGTATCACTACAAAGTGAATACGAAAAGAAAAGAAGAGAAAAGCAAATGGCAGAGTTCGTTTTGAATGGAGAGTTCATCTTGGCACATGTTTGATCAAAACTGATTAAAGGTACCTTATTCTCACTACAAAATTTCGCGAGTACTAAATTTCCCAATTTTTGCGATATTCAAAAAATTGTGGAATTTCATACTTGCAAAATATAGGACACACGAACAATCAAATCTAACTCTCTTGATTTGTTTGCTTTTGTTGTTGTTTATTCATGTGGTGAAAGAATGCAAGAAAGCGATCATTCATGCCTGAGTGTTCTATGTTGTGTTTGGTTTCTACACTTGCTTAATATATATGTCATTTAAATCGTACAGTGGCAGGAAAAGGGTAGTGTTGGTTTTAGGGTTAAGGTTAAAATTTTGTTAAGGGCAAAGCCAAGCGCTTGCATTAGAACACATATAAGGGCTAAGCTGTGGGTTAAAGTCAGGTTATGCCCCAGGGTTACAATAAGAAGATATATGCAAATTAGCATTAGTTCTGAAAAATAACTTAGCTATTACATTTGCACTAAAAATCCCCAGGAGTTTTAAGGCTTTTGTACAGCAGAATTTTAGCTGATTTCTTCTTCCAGTCAATACAAGTGTCTTACCACGACTTCAGGCTTTTTTCCTTCTGCTAATTCCTCCTCCAACCTTTCCGCTTTTAAGTGTTGTTTGGCCTAGAAAGACAACATCAACATGTAAGGCTGATTTTTCTATGGTTGTGTAACAGTTCACAATCCATTGATTGTCTTTTGAACTTAAAAGCAAGGCTGTGGTCTAAGAAAAATTATGAGGAGCCAGAGGTTCCAAACCATGAAATCTTAGATGCCCACCACTTAAGTTTATAAGAAAAAAGTAACTTTTTCCAGTCACTCAACGGCAAAAGTTAGTCACCCGTGGCACCCGGGTGCTTCTAGAACACAGCCCTGGGTATGGTTATGGCTGTCTTTCAGCCTTCTACTGACCAGCTGACCTACAGTGATCTGAACAAGAGCCTGGTGCCCTGCAAGAGCAACAGGCCTCTAACTTACCATTTCTAACTTGGTATATTCCTCCACAACTTTCTTGTAGTCTTCAACATTGTAACCATTCCACCTAAATGGTATTGAAAAAAATATTATGAAACTAAAATAAATCAACAAATGTAAATAAAATACATAATTTAGAATATAAAAATCAATGTTCAAAGCAAGAATGAAGTTCTAAGGAATAAGGTGGGTGAGATATTGATCCATGAAAAGGATGAGAGTAAAAGGAAAATGGGATAAGGAATGTAGTAATTAAGACGTAGCAAGAAAAGGTAGCAGAGAAGGGGCATGTGGCTGGGGAGAAGGGGAGCCCTAGAAGAAGGAGGGGGAAGAAAAATACAATGTGAGGGATTAAGAGTTGTTGAGATCAGAGGAAGTGGAGTCGGATGAGTAGGATGGGAGAAAGAGGATGTTACTATGGGTATTGAGAGAGGAAATAGGCACGTAGGAGGAAGAGTTGTTGCATATGAAATGAGGCACATGGAAAGATAGAGAAGAACAAAATGAAAAACTGGGAAAGGAAGAAAGGTGTTGACAAAAAAGCTCAGGAGCTCCTATTAGGTGAATGTGACAGAGGAAAGGGTCAAGGAATGGAAGTTGAAGGAGAAGGATTCTTTTTTTTTTTTGCTCTTTGTTTGTAGAATTATGAGAAGGCGGAAGATTAGGAAGAGGCACTGTAACTAATAAGAGGTAGAGTCATGGAGGGAGAGAAAAAAGAGGATTTAGAGGAGTTTAAGGTAGTGGTGCTGATGGAGGTTGTTGGATAATTTTGTTGGATAATTTGTTGGATAATTTTGGAGGAAAGGAAGGGAAAAGGGGTTGAGGGGATGTGGGAAAATGAAGAGAGAAGATAAAAGACAGTTAACATTTTACTAGTCAATATGATTATTTCACCTGTCTCTTTTTCCATCATAATCAAATGAAAGTTGTGGCTGTAGTTGTTCATCAGGTTTGATATCATCACCAGTGAACTTGGCACCAACTCTTCTAGGTCTCTGCACAAGTACAAATTTCAGACATGAGTGAATTAATACTACATGTACATGCATCTTGTACAGGAGTTTTAACAAAATTGTTTATAAGCTGCTGCCGATTTTGTAATACAGTGTAGGTGGTTGTGGCCATGAAAGAGGGTTAAGGTCCCCTTTCCCTAGGGGTTTTGGGGACATGTACCCCCTCCCCCACCAAAAAAAATAATGAAATCTAGCATCTACATGTAGGAAATGCAATTTCCTGTGTTCTGGGCATCAAAAGGACTACTGTTTGCCTGTACACTTGACAGCACATTTTGAGTTTGAACAGCAGTGTATCTAAGGCAAATCTTGCAAATGAAAATTATCTGAACAGACGTTAGTATGAGACTCTACATAAGTGGTTGTGGACTACTGGTAACTGGCTTTTATTGGGAACCTTGATAAAACATTTAAATTCAGAACTGCATCTTGAACTCTCCCTTGACTGTCTTACTGTACATTGTATACACACCAGTTGTACAGGGCATTCAAAAAACAAAAACAACAACAACAACAACAACAACAAAAACAATCTAAAGAACAGAGAGTGGAGACTGTTTAATGATTAACTAATAAAGTCAGAATGTACTACAAAATAATCAGGGCTGTCAATAACGGCCGTAACCCATGGCATATGTTGTGGCTGAGCATGCTTGATGGGCCTTTGATGTTACATCTTCACTTGCCTGTAGTTGATACAATTCATCCATAAAGTAACAAGTGTGTTACAGGTGTGAAGATCAAGGCTACTAGTGAGTCAAAGCTTAATGACAGTCCTGATAATTACAATATATTGAAATACCTCAAGACAGTGTTTCTTCTTGTGAGTCATTGCTCCACAGTTTTCACAAGCTCCTTTCCTGAACTTAGTAGCAGCAGGGGCCTATAGGACAAAACACTTTTCTTAAACATCATGTATAGAACACTTGTAAGACTGATTCTATTTCATTCATATCCTAACATACTACCATTATTCTATTAACTTACAACAGCTTGAGTTCCTCTGTTATACCACTCATTTAAAGATGAAAATTGTTTCTGTTTTTCTTCTTGAGGTCGTTGATGTTTCAAGGTTGGTCTAAAAATGTAAATCAAAGTTATGATTTCAAGTAGTAGCCATGGTGTTTCGTATATAAAAAGCTAAATAAATTAGTAATTATTAAAGGTGGTTTTCACTACTAGCGACTTAGTCTTAGTCAGAGTCGTAAATTATAGGTACAGAGTGATACGATCTAGTGAAAATAAACCAAGAGAGCCAAAAGCAGAATACCAATTCTGCTTATGGTCCTGTTACTTATGATCTAGTGAAAACTACATTGTTGGAGTTGGAAGCAGAGGTGGAAGAATAAACCAATCACAATGCTAGTCAAAATCACCCTAGAGTGAACTTGGGTCAGATAAACTGGCCCATCATAAGTTCCATAGCATAAACTGAACAGGAGTATTCCTAGTGGATGGGACACTAGTCTACCACAGGATACTTCCAAGAGTCACCAAAGTTAAAGAATTAAAATCAAAACAAATGTAGTGCAAAACAATATACAGCAGCTAGCTCAGTGCAGGGTTCTCAGGAGAATGCTGCAGCCAATGGATTTCTATAAACTGTACGTGGACCTTCTGCAAAGACAAACAGCTTCCTGTTTCAGCTTGAAAACACAAGGCTTTGTTTATGTCTTAGTAGCCATCAAGATTAAAAACAAACTACTCAGAACCTTCAAGAGGTATGTTTTTAACTCTTACCTTGAGGTGCCATAGTACCAAGGAGCTTGAGAGATATACTGTGGAATATGAGGATTAATATCCCTGAAAGAATGAACCAAAAAAAAAAGATCAAGATTGGTTTCCACTTGGGTTATAAGCCTTAATGCAAATATAACATTCAACAAACGCAAAACGTAGCTATTGACGAAGACCTCAACGTACGTACACGTACCACAACGCGATCAGAACGAATTCAGTTGACACAGTGCAGTTTTCTCACGGAGCGCAACATACAAACGCACAAACAATCGTCAAAAGCAGCGCAAGTAATAACTTACTTTCCTTCTTCATCAGTCAATGCTGGTGCTGTACCAGCCTTTCTCGCTTCCTCAAGCTCTTTCTCTTTACGCCAATCTAGACGACTTTTCTTCTGCGATTCAGTTTTGGCCGCCATCTTGTGTTTGCTTTCCCATAATCCATTTCAAGAGACTTGTGGGAGCTTGTGCGTAGCAGAGCGACGTCACTTCCTTCTTTCTTTTTAGTAAGGGAGGGGTAGGTGGATTATACTAGATAATAAATACTTCTTTGGGACTTCATGAATGTGATAGAGTACAGATATTTCGGAATAATTGCTATCACCTTCTTTAGTTAAATAATCTTGATGATAAGATATCTGGAAAGCTTAGGGATGATAAAACTTTTTCCGGAAAAAAATAATTCACTTTTACCCTACCCGGGTGTAAACGTCCATGTCCCACTGAAGCGAGTCTGTAGAGTAACGTAGTAAAGAAAATTTAGCGATGGAGTCCACGAACGTTTTCTTGTCGATTTTCTTCCTATTTATTTCGAAAGTAATCGCAAATGAGGACTCAAGAGGATATCTTCGAAGAGAGCATTCAATTTTTAAAGGTGAGTTAAAATGTTTTTCAGTAGATCTCACGAATTTGGTCTCTTTTGAAATATAACTTTTACAAAGTCAACAGAATCTGGGAAAACGTAACGTAACATTTCTGGTATCTTTGATGTCCATTTCCTGTCAAGAGGAAGTTATGTTCTCTCACAGCGCTTTTCTTCGTTAGATTAAGTGCGTGGTCATTTTTAGAGTGCAATTTTATTTGGCATAACATTAAACCAAGGAATATAAAAAAATAAATTCAGTGTTTGTACAATGTAGATTTCTGCGACTGGGTTTCCATGTGACCTGCATGTGTTCGTAGCTACATGTAGCACTTGAAGTTCGATCGAATAGATTTTTCCATTATGTAAACATTTTGGTTTTCTGCTTTCATATATTCGAATCAATTTTGTTCAGTCATCATACATTGCAATACTCAGTGTGTAATACATAGCGTTATTGGTTGCCAATCAAGGTACATGTAGTGTTGTTTCGTGTTCTGGATTTGCCAGAATCATGAAGATGGTGCTCCAAATTCTTTAAGGAATTAATGCGTTTGAGGTCTGAAAAACTACAAGTCATGGCTAGTAGATGCACAAGCAGAATGCGAGTGCATTCGTAACATAGGAACACGTAGGAAAACACAGGAACAATATCTTCCTTTTGGTCTTGGAATGTATAAGTAAGGGTACATGTAGACTTGCAGAAACGTCCTTCATCTAATATACTCTTGTTTATTCATTACCCGCTGGAGGAAGGACTTTTCATAATAGATTGCCGCCAGTTCACGACTTTGTCCCTCACTCAGTCGTTTCAAGACCTTCACAATCCCACTTCGTGGACTAAAACCTCTCAGCTTGCTTCACTTGCTGAGCTATTCCACCCTAAAATTCATGAGGTCAACTTGCGACAAGTCTAAAGCTAGGATTTCACTGTACATGTTAGTATTATTCATAGTATTTGAGCTAAATATTTACCTGCAGGCAAACGATGTTACTGGTTAATAAATTTGTGCCTGGAAAATGTGTTGTTTGAGAAAATACATGTACCCCTCCCACAGGAGGTTTGTAAGTTTCTCTCCCCTCCCCCTCCACCTTGGAATTGTCAGTAACCTTCCTTGGGATGGGTATGGATATTTTCTGGAACTGCAAATTGTGCCATTATGATTTTAGTTTTACATTACATTCTCTATGATGCTCACAGTAATTCACACACCAAGTAACTCTCTAGTAGGTATAGATTCAAACGTTTTCAAGAGTGGATAACAATTTTGCCACCAAATGAAATATGAAATATGTTTTCATTGAATGTTCAGGTCTTTTTCAGTATTGTTTTTTTCTCTCTTTCTAGGTGCTGGACCTTCTATTCCATATTGGGATTTCCATGGAAGTACATTTATATCAAGTAGCTACATCAGATTGACACCTGACCATCAGAGCAAGAGGGGTGGCCTGTGGAATAGTGTGGTAGGTGTCTGCTTATTTGATCTGGTAACTTGTCAAGGGAGGTAGGATGGCCTTTAAATACTCTGGATGGAGTGGTACAGGTTTTAGCCCTGGCTGGGGACATTGTTGAGTACTTGGGCAAGACACTTCACTCAACTCACAATACTGTATATACCTCTCTCCACCCAAGTGTATAAATGAGTACCAGTGAATTTAGTGTTGGGGGATAATGCTGTGATGGACTGGCATCCCATCCGGGGGGGTACGCATTATTTGATTATTAAGCTGTGAAACTGGATTTGATTATAAATGTGTTGGTGACTTTACTTCTACAAAAAATGGCAGCAAAAAGGGATTAACAGGGTTTCGCATTTGATGAAAGATTCAGACACCTTCCTATCCTTTTCTGAATTCAAAGATCGGTATGGTATCACTGAAACAAATTATCTTGCTTTTTATGGGCTGTTATCCACTTTAAAAAAAATCAAAGTACCTTTACACAATAATACAAATATACAATACGAAAGCTTTTATACGAAATTTATGAAAGCAAGTAAACCAAGCAGACAGGCCTATAAAAAAATAATTGGTCTTAAACAAAGGTGTCCAACCAAGAGTCAAGAAAAATGGGCTACGGATTGTGCCTTTGAAGCCCATGAACCAATAGACTGGAGTGCGGCGTACCAGCTATCTTTTCAGTGTACAAAATCTATAAAACTAATTGTATTTCAATTCAAATTGCTGCATAGACGACTGGCGACTAATGATTTTCTTAAAAAAGTAGGAATAAAAGATAACGATCTCTGCAGTTTCTGCAAAACTGAGAAGGAAAGCCTAATTCATCTTTTCTGGTCCTGTAGAGTTGTCTCTACCTTCTGGCAAAACTTTAAGGAGCTTCTTGTAAGCCAAAATCTTGCGTTGAGAACATACAACCTTTCTTTAAATATAGTCTTAGGCCTAAGGCCAGACAAATCAAAGAATAAACAGAAACTTAATTTTAATTTTCTTGTGGCGAGATATTATATATGGTCCTGTAGGACACGCAACTTGCCCCCTGAAATGAAACATTTCTCTGTCTTTCTGGCATGTCACAACAGCCTCAAAACTGGAGCAGCGTCAAATGATAATCTTTAGAAATCTAAGTGGGTGATAATAATAATTAAACGTATTTACCAACAAGCAACTGTATAAAAAAAAAAAAAAAAAAATGAAGAAAACCCTAAGGCTAACACTGTGCACGGATATTATTGTACTGTAGGTCAACCTTAACAAGTGTTGCACTTGTCAGTATTGTAAGTAACGTGTATTGTATGTAAGTAGTAAGTAGTCTTTTTAATTAATTAATTAATTAATTAATTAATTAATTGATTAATACAATGTAACTTATTGTAGTGTAAGTAATGTAAGTAATTGTATTGTTAGTAATTATCCAGTAAGTGATGTAGGTAATTGTCCCATAAGTAATGTAAGTAGTTGAACTGTAAGTTGTTTTTTTCCCTGTCTTTTGCAATTAAAAAAAAAAGAAAAAAAAAAAAAAAAAAAAAGACTTTACTTGCGTCTTTCCTGTCAGCCATGCCATGTTAAAGACTGGGAAATGCTGCTTCATTTTAAAGTACATGGTGTTGGTGATATGCTGTTTGGTGATGGATTTTCATTTTGGTATACCAAGGAAAGGATGCAAGAAGGTATGTAAGATTGCTAATTAAATAAATGACAGATACAGATTTAGCCAAGCCTAAAAGCGGAGCTCCTTATTATAATAAGTTAACCTGACTTGAGCCTGCAATCCAATTGAAAACCAGTAGCTGGGCAACAGTCAACTTCAAAGAAACATTGTGGCCTTGATGAGCTCTAAACCTGAGCCCATGATGTGGTTACGTGATACTGGTCAGTGGATACCTTGTTTTGACAGGTGTCAATTGACAATAACACGGATGTCCAATATCAAAGTTGTATGCTGTAAACCAAGGCTGTTGTGCCTCAGTCCATTAGCTGGAGAATTGGCTGCCATGGTGCGCGATCGATGTCGTCGTAGGGTGCAGGCACCCCCGATCCATGGTGCTAACGATATTGATCCTCCCCTTTCTTTTCAGGCGATGTATTTGGTAGCAAGGATTATTTTTATGGTCTTGGGATATTCTTTGACACCTACAGTAATCACAATGGTGAACACCAGGTGAGTTAGAAAAATATCCTATGCACAAAAACCTCTAACAGTTATTTCCCAGGAAATATTCTATTTCATACCCTTCCATTTTTTTTTTTTTTTTTGGTTTGATTTCCCTATGACTTCATTATCACATTGCTTTCTTCTTACTTATCTTTTACAGCATGAGCACCCTTACATTTCTGCAATGATTGGTAATGGTTCTGTTCATTATGATCATGATCGAGATGGAACACTTAGTCAAGTGGCTGGGTGCTCAGTGAGTATCTATCTGTGTTAGTTATTTGATTCCATGAAGGTTTCCAAAAGTAATGACTTCCAATACTTAAAGTAGCACTTAAGTTCTAAAGATTTTATGGTTGTCCTGCAAACCTCAAAAACTCTCAATCTTAGTAGTAGTTAGTGTTTTCTAGCAGGCATTACAGTGTTTTAGCAGGAAGTCTGTGTATCACAGTTTTGGAGGCCTTGCGAGCCCCATGGTGCAATGAGGATTGCCAATTACATCTAGTACTTAGCAATGCTTTTATGATGTGAAGTAGGTGGCTTCTAATTCCCTGGTGCAGCACCCATTAGAGGACAATAAAAGAGGTTTATTAAACAATTTCTAGAGGAAAGGCTTGTAGACTGCTACTATCATAGCTGCAGTTCACAACAGAATAGCCAGACGTCGTAAAACAAGACAAAATACAAGAATTACAGTGGGCACACTTGCCTTTGGGGTGATGAGCAATGAATATATGTATTGTACCAAATGAGGTATATTTACAGTATGTGCATTGTAACTTTTTTTGAACTGTAGGCAAATTTCCGTGGGAGAGGTCATGACACTTACGCTCTGATCCGTTACTCAGGAACACAGAACCGTCTTACAGTAAGTCGATGACTTAATTGTATTCTGATGCAACTACAATTTGAAAGAGCTCCAGTGACATGGTTTTTCTTTTGAAGTTAATTTTATCATGGTTCTCACTTTCAAGTCTTTCTTGTAAAATCCTAATTGTGAGACCATGCAAATGAGAGCTATTGAACAGTACTTTTGTGTGGTACTCTTAAATATGCTCTGAGAGTTGCTTCCAATTTGTAGTCATTTTAGGCCTGGGTAAAACTTGTCAGTAGCATGTGACCATTCAAATGAACACTATCAAGTAACACTGAACATAGCATGGTGTTGAGTCCTAACAAATCAAATTTAAATTTCATCATCGTCATCGTCATCATCATCATTATCATTGTTGAGTGGGAAAAAGTGATGGTAGGCATCACATCAACTAACTTCTAGTAGGATCAGGACTGTGGGTCACATACTACACTTAGTTTACTGCATGTTTTCTGTTTAATTGTCAGTTGTTTGTCGACGTCGACAACAAGAATGAGTGGACGGATTGTTTTGATGTGAGTGGAGTTAAACTGCCGACTGGGTTGTATTTTGGAGCGTCAGCAGCCACTGGTCAACTTGCAGGTATTTATAAGAAGCTAACTACTTTTTTTGTTTGTACATGTCATTTTTATGATTTCAGAGTTCACACTGAAGAAAAACGCATTTTGTTGAAAAATTGATACTCAGATGGAGAAACAAGACTGCAAAATAACCTAATCCTAGTTCTCTTTAACAATTACATTAATTTATGAGTTCGAGCTTTCAATCGCGTGATAGTAGACGAGGGCGCAGCCCTAGTCAACTTGTTTTTAGTAGCAATCTACTAGTTGTTCAAAACTTTATCTAAATAGTAATACTGATTACTCTAATTCGAAAACGCAAAGAAGCGTTTTGTTAGCAAGCACGCATTGCTAAGCTACTCACTATCTACAGCAGAATAGACGTAGCCAATAAGAGAACGGCATTAGTGATTGAAAGCTAGTAGATGCAACTAGATAAATGTAACGTACGTGTAGTCTTGAAATTGACTTGTTTTTGTTATATTTTGACAACATACGAACAACGCAACCAAGATCAATTAGAGCTATTTATCTACCCAAAGTCAAGTGTTGCAAGTACAAAACATAGGGTAGACTTTTTAATGGCAAAGTCTGCCGTGATCTTGAAAATCGGATTCCAAAATATGACGTCAAGTGAAAAGAGAATCCATATTGGTTATTATATTAATTCCTTTATAATATTTCTAACGGGATTTTTTAGAGAAAAACTTCAAATTGATTGTCAACAGAATGAATTATATTGCTCGGTCTGCCAGGTCTGATTTTAATTTGTGAGAACATCCATGTCTAAGTATTCCAACGGATTCGATGAGATTTTACAATGAGAATATTTTACCGTTTGTTAACTACCATTAGGAGTAGCGAGTCAGCTATTCGATTTGACAATTATGATAATAATTTAATTTACATTTATTACCAACAAATGTCTGCGAAACTTTACATCATTGAACAGGGTTCATTAATATTGTGGGTTTTTTTTCTTTGCAGACAATCACGATATTATATCCATGAAATTCTATGAAACTGAAATTCCAGTCACGGCAACTGATGATGAAGGCGATGTTGATCGCTCCAGAATTGTGCCTGTCGCAACTGGAGCCGAACCGTACAGAGGTATGGAAATTCTTGATACAATATTGAGACATTTGTTTGCGATAAACACATACAAAATTACATTCACATCAATGGAAACTTTAAAATGCTCAAAATAATAGCGTTCTAAGGTAGAAAAACACTGACGTTATAACAAGGAAACCCAAAACACCATCCGTCGGTGCCGTTCTAGTCGCTCTTTTCTCTAGCGAAGGTTTCTCGAGAGTCGTCTTTCGTTTCTCGCGAGTAGAGTATTATTTCTCGCACGGCAGGTCTCGTTTCTCCAAATGATTAAACGCGTCAATTGCGAGACTTTTTATCAGTGGGGCCTATTTTACCATCGGATTGGAGCACGATGCTAAAGTTCCATAAATATAAATTATATGGTATTTGATATTGCTATTTTGAGGTTTCTTTGGTTTACTTCTACGCTGTGAAATGGCTATTACCTATAAAACAGAACTTAACCCAACTTTTGAAGACCATCAGAATTCGTACGTGAATCTCACTATGTCCGCAAGCTTGCTATAATTTTATTACCTTGCACTAGAAAGAAATGAACGCAAAGGAAATACCAACTTGTTTTACTGAAAAGAAAAAATAACGAGTGAAAGATTCAGAATTTTATCAAAATGGCAATGTTTTGACCTGTCATAAAATCAAATTTGATGATCTCGATTCCATCCTAGTGGTGCAGTCAAACTTCTTCCCAAAATACGTATTCGTTAAGTTTCTGTATTTGTTGGGAAAGAGAACTTCCGACGGTCATCCAGAACACTTAAAATTTAGACTTCCCTAAAGAATTCCTGCTCTCTTTCAGAACGTGTTGAAGACGTACAGGGGAGTTTCTCGTCAAGGACTGTCAAGGTTTTTACATGGCTCTTCTGGTTTGCTCTTGTTGCTTGCTGTGTTATTGGAGTTTCTCTCTATGTCTACCAGAAACGCCAAGAAGACTCCAGGAAACGGTTTTACTAAGAGACAGGCATGGACGTTCAGGATACTTCAAAGTGATCCAGTTTTGTCCGAGTGAATAATGCTTTCTGTTTTCGCGCGCTCAAGGTCGGAGAGAAATGGATGTTTACTCGGACAGATTTAATTAGGAGAAAATGTTTTGAACAATTATCACTGGAAACTTCAGTCACTACATGCATTGTAGACATTGTGCGTTTGAGGTCCGGAACAAGAACAAGTTTTGGTAAATTCTTAATATAAAACTACCTGGCAGAGGTTGTTTATATTAGTTCTAGTTTCATTTTTGTACGTTGTGTTGTTCGGATTGCGCAATGCCACAAATCGAAGACGAAAAAAGCAGGCCCTGTCCACACTGCACCGGAGAAATTTGAAAGCGCAGATTTATTTCTACAGTTAAATCTACCGTCCCGACCAATCCGTCACGAAAACGGAGCTTTTCGAAAACGCTCTTCAAACCGGAAGAATTTGAAAACGAAGCTTTTCTAAAACGGTGTAGTTACAATAATCGTGTGACTTCCCTGACAAGGTTTTCCTCAAACACAAATTTATCCAAACTGACCGGTGATTGTTAGGTTTTGAAATTCCTCCTGCGTTGTGTGAACGGAAGACATTTGAAATGTTTTCAGAGTGAAACCTCCGTTTTCAAAATTCTCTGGTGAAATGAAGACGGGGCCTAACACTACTGCAATACAATGGAACCTCGATTTAACGAACTTCTACATAACGACGCCCCCCTTAATATAACTTACGAAATTCTTCGCCCGGCCAGTAATAGTAAAATATATGTTTAAGAACCCCGATGTATTGAATCCTCGTCATATGGAACATATTTTGCTAGTCTTTTAGCTCGTTATATCGAGGTTCCACTGAACATAACTTGGGACACCTGTGGGGAAGGGACAGCCAAATGACTATTTTATCATATCAATATTCCGGATTCGCAACCATTAGAATTTATGTATGTATGATTACATGCTAAGTGGAGCAAACTGAGAGTGATCATAATAAGTTACTAAGACAAGAGAATGTTTGCCACCACTTAGCTATCTTGTAAAAGAATTTATATGTACTCTTGTGGTTTGGAATGATTCTAATACTGTTCCATTAAATTATCAGCTTGTTAGAGGTAGCTTATTTTAATATCCAGTGAAAGATTTCATATGCTCACTGCCGCTTCCTAGTCAGCCAAATGTAGAAGTTTAATTGCAAGGTTGAAATCTCTTTCCTCAAGACTTGGTTACAAATGAAGACAAATTTGCACGTGAGTGATTATTACATGTATTTTATAAATAACAGACTAAAAAATATACCTACAAAATAATTTTCTTTTTATCTAGCGGAAACTAGATGTCATTTAGTAGCTTTTAAGGCGCTTAAATTATTTACCGCTCCAAAGACGTCGGGAATTTAGACTGTTCCCAGCCTCTATTTTTCAACGCACGCGAAGGACTGAAAAAGCGCGCGAAGCACGCGGGGGTGGGAGCAAGGAGGCGAGCGACGCGAGCGTCCTCACCCCTACCCTGTCAAGTCTTCCGTTTGTGCTGGCGTCCAGTTCTCTCGCGATTCTATCCGCGCGGTCAACGATCGAATAAAAATACGAGAAAATAGAGGGCTGGGAATGGTCTATCGGAAATTCGACCCTATTGGATTCTGTTTGGTGTTGTTAGTTGGAGCGTAATTAATCGTGTGGTTTTCATTTGAGTGTCGAATTAACAAATTGACGTCAGTTTTTCATGCATCTGTCCTGTTATTGATCATGAATTTCGTCATAACATTGTCAAAGTAGCTGTGGATCCATGAGGCGATAGCCGAGTGGATCCGCAGACTACTTTGACAATGTTATGACGAAATTCGTTGTCATTAACAGGACAGACGCATGAAACACTGACGTCAATTTGTTTTTTACGATGACAAATTGTCATATGTCCGCTCTCGCTCGCTGATGCGTTCCATAATTTATAAATTCGTATGTCTGTCCGCTTATTGACAATGAAAATTAGCCAATGAGCGCGCGAGAATTTCGGCAGTTATCGTAAAAAAGTAATTGACTTGTTCGCATTCGTTTTCCCGCGCTTCGCGCGTCACCTTAAGTTTTGATTGGTTCACTGTATTGTCTGTGTCCTTTGTAATTGGCCGGAGTGATTACAATTGAAAACCGCTCTAAACGAAAATTGAACCAGTTCAACTAGTCAAACACTTCATCAATACGGATTTTCTCGGGTCGAATTTTGGACGTCTCCCTCGAAAGAGAGAATTAGTTTAAAAGGAAGATCTGTTTACTGTGTTACAGTTTCTCTCTTTCTGAAAACGTCTGGTATCACGCATTATGTAAATCGAGAACTCATGAACTCAATCCAGGGAAATCGGGCTTAAAACAAGTCGCAATGTCACCAGATCAGTCTTTCCTCCACTTCTTCTAGTATAGGGGAATCTTTGTTTACAATATTTGCCTCGTTACCATAGGCGATACAGTTTCTGATGAAGCTACAAAGAGATTAATACTGAATATTGAAAGGGCACAGCATGATTAACTGTCCCAAGGAGTTTGAACGCGATGTATTGAATACTTTTTGTGCGACGCTGGTTTAAAAGTTCAAAATTTTACAAAGGATGTATGAGCTCATTAGCGCTTTTGCCACACAGAAATTTTGATGTTTTTGGAAGACAACTTCGCCCCGAATATTACACCTAAAGAGCCAAACATTTCACCACTTACTAAGTTTCACAAGCTCTTTAAGTTTTTGTAGTAAAATCGTGTCAAGCATGATGCCTTCTATGCGCAAAGTCGTATGTTAATGAGGAAAAATGTAAACAATGACGTCAGCAAAGATTCGCCTATAGATGTACACCTTCAAACCTTCCCTTACCTAAACTAAAGTACTTTCGTGGGAAAACTAGAGTGCAAAAAAATATATTGAACGCCAAGGTTCGAATATCCACAAATTCTGTGTCACTGTTGTATTGAATGCATGCATTCGGCTTCAAAATTCCATGCAAAATGACGTGTTTGCGACGATTAAGCAAGTTAGTTGAGTCTCAAGGCATAATATGAATTATTTGATATATAACTGTTACTAGTTTAGAATGTCAATGCGTTGAAGTACGTTTATTGTGTTATAAAAGCTAGCAAAACTAATAAACAAATGTTTTCAGATCACACTTTATTGCTGACAATCATGTTGCAGTCACTTCGTATTGTACAAACACGTTTTCAAAGTTTCGCTTAACTACAAATCGACTCAAAGCTGTTTCAAGATCGACACAGGAAATGTTTCTTCAATTTTGGACTAAAACCTTTCTATAGGGATTAAACTTCTCTAATCCAGTTACACCTTTCTGTCATTCGCCACATACTTTCCTACAGAACAACGTTAAACTTCAGTGTTCTCTCTTTTTTTTAAAGTGAAGACATTGCATGCAATTCTAATAATCACACTACCTAGTTACAAAAATACTACCTTCATTTATGCCACTTGTCTCGACTTTGTAGCTACAAATAACCAGTCTAACTTGTTTTCAGCGCTAGAACCCGTATCCCTGAGGGACGGGGTAATGGGGAAGAAACATGCTCGTCGTACAAAATTCTGGAACCTTAAGGCTTCACATCCCCGTTACTGTCAATCAGGAGCCACTCCACCACCCCAAGGGGTTACTAATTGCTACGCTATGATCGTACAGACGAGTGTTAGTCGGAGGAAAAAGCGCCGCCCTTGGCAAACCTTCGACGAGTTTCCGAATGCTAATAGCCAATCAAAAACTATTGCGAGCGCTCACGAGCTACTCCGAAACGCACTGTGCCCAAAAAGCTCCCGCCAAAACTGCCGCTTGTAAACGGCTCAAATTTTGGAAATTCTTCTTACTCTTCAGCCAAAAGTTAAGACAGTCATTGAAAGGTTAGACTTGATACGCGGCAAATACGTAGAATTTAGTAATCGCTGTCCGCCAAGTTAATTGGCCATCGTATTTTTGGAACATTTTCCCTGCAAAAGTCTTGAGCATTCTCGCTTCAAACTCTTACAATTTTGGAGGCTTCGAAAACCCTAAGTGCGGGTGCATTTTTGTGTTTGGCCACCGCTGTGAACCGACTGGTCTGTTAAATAAGCTAAAAATAACATAAAACATACAATCAGCACCGACCTTAGACCGCCTAACATATTTACAACTATGCTGAGCTTCACAAACATTCAGCTGTGCAAATTCCATATCTTTAAAGCAGCATGGACAAATTCTCCCTGCTGTTTCTAACACATTTTATACAACCATTCTAAGGAGAATCTGGGATTCAACTCACCCTTGTCCATAAGATCATCTGGGCTCAAATACTAAAAACCTACTATACCTACAACATATCATTATAAAAAGTTAACAGAAATACGAGGGACTAATCCTGTTGGAAATAATCTTCGAAGCTCAGAAAGACTAGCTACAGAAAAACTTCAGCTCTAAAGTTGGGTGCAGCAAGGGCTTCTACAGTCATCCGACTTCAAATTCACTCATTCACTTCCAGCAGGTTTGCTGAACAATTCTTCAACGTTGCAGAAAGGGTTCAAACTACTTTTGCTGCTATTCGCCCGACCAGGAAAATTTCCCGACTAGTAGAAGTCGGGCTGTCGTTTTATCTCCGAAGTGTCGAATTCCGACAGAGCTTGTATCGGAGACTCTTGCTTCACTTTCTCGGCCCGCTGTACTTGCGGTATGCGGTCATCTTTATCAAGGTTAACCAGGGGTTTCTTCTCAGGTGCACGCATGCGCCATGTGACACTGGAAGTCTGGATTTTACGAAAGAAGAAAGGTATGTTAGTTACTAAGGCAAAAAGGAAAAAAAAATCAAAATTCAATTAGAAATCTTACCCTCGCTTCTCCTGACTTGTGCTGCAGATGAAAAAAAAAAAAAACGTAATTTAACGACAGCAAACTCATGAAATAACCAAACCGTTTTTCGTGTGTCAATGAGGAACAACCACAACTGGTTGGGGTGAATTAAGGGGGTAGGGGGGGAGAGGTCGGTCCAAATCAGTGATATAGACCTCAAAAGTAGATCTGCATGCATAAGGGCCAATAGGGCACACTGCTAGCGATTTGACTAACGATTCTACAGTACGAAGCAACTACATAAATCGCCACTTCCCCTAAATGAATGCTAGTCTGTCTTGCCCCGGGTCGAGAGTAATAAGCCACAGAACCCCCTTCCCCCACAGCGCCCCCTGGAGTAAAGGTCTTTAACAGTCTCCTAGTTGATACTGTGACTCATCCCACGCGACAATAGTAAAGTCTAGAGAAGTACCTTGGTGTTAGCAACATAAGATGCCTTGACTGTGGAGATGACAGCATTCATAAGATTCTTGGCAGCTGTGATTAGAGATGTGGCACTGTCCAACTAGAGGGAAACGAAAACAAATCAGCATTGAATTTTCACGTTTACAGGATTTTATTTTAATTGAGGCTTCCCGTGTATGAATTAGCGACAGGTTCAGTTCACATCGCCAAACTGGGAACCGCGCTTTAAATTCTGCAACATATTCCATAACTTGAGCAACAAATTGGAATTTTGAAGCGCGGTTTTCAGTCCAGCGATGAGACCTCAACCTGTCGCTAATTTCTCGCAGTCTCTTCATAAACAGTCGACCAAAGGGCAAATTATTTCTTACTCTTCGAAACAGACGTGGCAAAATGACCAAAACTCTAACGGAAGTTGGACACTTGAGGGAGAAATTTTAATTGACTTTGCAAGAGGAAACCGCCAGAACATTGCACAGCAGCATTACCAAGATTCACCAACAAGAACATCGGTATGACTTCGATCAAAGAGAAAATTACCCCAGACACGACAAGCTCTCCACTGATCATCTGCACATCGGCCTTCACTCTAGCTGTGATGGTCAGCTGATGAGAATACAGTGCTATGCGCTGTATGTACGCTATCAAGTCATTCTTGGAACTTGAGTCGGGACACTGGCAAAATACAAACAAAAAAACATTTTGAAGTCATCAATATTACCTTTCTATCATTATCACCATAAAATAAAGCCAAAACATTAGTAAGAACTTACCCTCCGTGCTATTTCCGTAGCTTTTTCATTCATCTTTCTTCCAGCTTTAGCAATTCTCTGCAATAAAGAAGAGACATTATCAGTCAGACAACGTCATATTTTGGAAAATTAACGTACGAGTTTTCTGCGACATCAAGAATAATAAGGGTCAAATTAGCTGCTATAAGCCGAAGGCGACTGATAGTCTGGATATCACAAAGACCGAATTTAAAAGTTGTTTCATTGTACAATCCATAGTAATAGATGTCCAACAGTAGCTTGTTTCGGTTCGACAAAATCAACCATCGTTATGTCTTAATTGTACCATTGACCGATCATCGCTAGTAAATTGTACAATATATCTTTTTTTAGATCTGGAATATTGCTGCAACAGCCGATAGCGCTTCTGGAAGGCATTTCTGCGCACTTTTCGAATGTGTATTGCACCATCCTAAAGGAAATGAGAGGACGTGAGATATTCGATCTTCCTGGGTAGACGTCACAACAGCCGCTGGACCCATTCTCCTCAAACTCGGTCGTGAAACAAAATGGCGGTGTTTTGGGGCTATTTTCGAGATTTCGTCGGGGCACAGAAAATCGAGCATTTAACCGAATCCAAAAATTTTTCTCAGAAGTATTTCGAATAACATGTAGATTCGTTTTAGCGAAAAAAATTTGGGGTTAGGTGCAGTTTAAACGAAGACGTGATGATAGATGCGAATGCAGCCATAACACTACTGGAAAAAGACCTGAAAAAATTTTCAGGCTTAGAACGGGATTCGAATCCACGACCTTTGCGATACCGGTGCAAAGCTCTCCCAACTGAGCTATCAAAGCCACGTGAGAGCGGTGGTGTGTGGGTTGGCCCTTTATGTTCAGTGGACGTAATACTCAGCTCAAGTATGTAAATTCCTTAGTAATAGATGTCCAACAGTAGCAGGCCAACCCATACACGACCGCTCTCGTGTAGCTTTGATAGCTCAGTTGGTAGAGCATTGCACCGGTATCCGCAAAGGTCGTGGGTTCGAATCCCGTTCAAAGTCTGAAAATTTTTTCAGGTCTTTTTTCCAGTAGTGCTATGGCTGCATTCGAATTTACCATCACGTCTTCATTGTACAATGTTTCAAGGAATACATCACAATTACATGTGGCATAGTTGACAGTCAATTGTGACGAAATCTATGTATTTAACGGAGACGTCGTTTGCTTGAAATCTCCGTCGCTGGTTCAAAACCTCTGCGAATCGGCGATGTTTCTTAAGGAACATCGCAATTCTTGAGAAAAAAAAAAACTAACAGCTGCTTCCCTCATCATCAGCCATGAGGTGTGAAGTTATACTCTACCTTGGCAGCATCAATGACATCCATGGTGGTTTTCAATGGTCCGGTACCCCTGTGATTAGAATAACAGGTTAGACAAGAAAATCAGAAAATTTCTCATCAACATGACATACCAAAAACATTAAAACACCTCAACAAAACTAGAACAACCAACAAATCGGCAACTTCATTGCTAGTCTGGAGCAGCAAACAGCACAACCTAATCATGACGGTAGTTTATGACTGCAGAATCTACATGCAAGGGTTAGGGGCAGGGGCGGGGGGGGGGGGGGGGGGTGGCGAAACGGTGATTCGGACGTTCGCATTAGAGGTTGTGAAAAATTCCACAATTCATTTTATTTGAAATTTCTCGGTGTAGTTTGAAAGCCAGCTTTTTGAGCTTTAATTTGATACAGGGGTTTAGATATCTAGAGCTGAACCGAACGCGCTAAATCGCTTGGACACGAGACACCTCTAAAGGTATACGGTAACCTTAAGGCAACGTTTTTCTCACTTGCCCACCAATTTTCTCGAAACGGAAAAACATTGTGATTTATACCTTGTGAAATCAGACATTTCCATCATCATCATGCACATCTTTTTGGCCAAGATAATGATATCGTTTCCACTCTCATCCCATTTGGTCAACTCTCGTTCCAGTTTCTTCTTCTCCAGTTTCAGACCCTCGGTCAGCTGTTCAATCTTGGCCTTCTCTTCCGCTGGCAAAGCTCTCATCAGGGACTGGAGACAAAGGAAAATGTGATCAATTAATCCGCGTAAGTCTCGGATGGAACTCCAGAGGTTTGAAGGAAAGATTTACAATAAACAAAAGCACCTATCTTTCGTTTATTGTTACTATACACTAAACTACAGGCATACAGGAGAACTTTAAATAAATGTTTCATTTGGAAACAGGCTTTTTCCCCAATTCCGGAAAACATCAAAAATCTCAAGTCCCGTCCAGACTATACCGTAGGAATTTGAAAACGAAGGTTTCACTCTGAAACGCATCAAATGTTTTCCGCCCACACGACGCCGGGGGAAGTTAAAAACGCAGCAATCACCGGTCATTTTGTATTTGTGTTTCAGGAAAACTCGGTCAGGGCAATCATGATTGTCGTGACGCCATTGTTTTCGAAAAGTTCCGTTTTCAAAATATTTCCCGTCCACACTAAAACGCAAAGCCGGTGTTTCCAAATTCCACCGGTTTGAAGAGCGTTTTCAAAAAGCTCCGTTTCCGTGACGGATTAGTGTGGACGGTAGGCCAAACCGTACAAATAAAGCTGCGTTTTCAAAATTCTCCGGCGTAATAGGAGAATCTTTGTTTACAATATTTGCCTCATTACCATAAGCGAAACAGTTTCTGATGGAGCTACAAAGAGATTAATACTGAATATTGAAAGGGCACAGCACGATTAACTGTTCCAGGGAATTTGAGCGCGATGTATTGAATACTTTTTGTGCGACGAGGGTTTAAAAGCTCAAAATTTTACAAAGAATGTATGAGCTCATTAGCGCTTTTGCCACACAGAAATTTTGATGTTTTTGAAAGCCAATTTCTCCTCGAATATTACACCCAAAGAGCCAAAAATTTCACCACACACTAAATTTCACAAGCTCTTTAAGTTTTCAAGTAAAATCGTGTCTAGCATGATGCCTTCTATGCGCAAAGTCGTATGTTAATGAGGAAAAATGTAAACAATGACGTCAGCAAAGATTCGCCCATATGGACGCTGCCTTAGACAAATGAATCTATTCCCCTGAGACCAGAGATTAAGAGTAATTCGTTTGTGAGTTGGATTCGAGTTTAAGTTTAAAATTGGGTTGGGTTACATCATGTAGGTACACTCTTAGGCCTCACAGGGGACTTATATATTTTTGTTTTCGACCTGCCACTTGAAAAATCTGCAAATAGCTATAACAAATATATGACAGGATTTATAAAAACCGTGTCAATACTTTGCACCAAATAAACCGTATGCACGTTGATTTCTCAGATCCCAAAGGCCTTAAAATCACTCCAAGCGATGGAGTAGGAAGAGGAAAATAAGAAAGTGGAGAAAAATAGGCCCCCATTCCTTTAATTTTTATATCGTCTAATTTCTCTGGCAAGATTAAAACGCTTGAGCAGGACGCGATTTCTTTAGCACTGTTTTCACAAATCCAGACATACATAGAATTAATTAATAAGTATGTTGTGTAATCATACCCGGGCACTTCTCTTGGACATACTCTTGTCCTTTTCCCAATCGTCAGTATCATCAAACTCAGAGCGCGCTTCATAATCAGACACAGCTCCCTCCAATTCATAATCTGACACTGGTTCATACTCAGACTCTGTCGCATTCATGGCGCCTGCGCGAAATCAAAAAAACAAAAAGATAGAGAAAAAAAATGTCTTAACAAAAAATACTTTCATCGTTCGATGCATTTCAGTTTTCCTTCCTTTTTATTGGCCGAGAGCCCATAACGTGGCCTGCAAATAACTGCCTACAATTAAGAAATACCGTCAACTGGTGTTTTGCTCAAAATGTGTGAAAAATGTGTGAAAATGGCAGAACGCTCCCTGGCAAACAATTGATCTGCGAGACCACTGACAAATCACGATATTTTGCTCAACCTCGTGAAATAACCCCTAGTATACTCTAATAAGTATCTTCTTGCAACATATTTACGGTAAACCTTTCCTGTTGTTGTCTCTGCCTCTATTGCTGATCGCGTTAATACCGAACTGGCAGATATCTTACTTATTTCAGCCTGTGCTGGGTTACTACTAAGTTAGTAAATATCTCACTTGTGTCAGCCTCTACACTGTACTCTGGTAAATATCTCGCTTGTTTTAGATGATTTCTGCTGCACTTCTGTCCACCTTTGTTGTTGAACGTTGTAAAACTGGACTGGTAACTATCTTACTTATTTCAGCCTTTGCTGGGTTATTACTATTCAAACTGATAAATTAAAACCTCACCTTTTTCAGTCTCTACAGTGTACTCTGGTGAATATCTCACTTATTTTAGATGATTAGTGCTAAACTTATCCCTGCCTCTGTTGCTGAACGCAGCAAAACTAAATTGGTAAATATCTTACTTATTTCAACCTCTACACCAAACTCTGGTAAATATCTTACTTTGTTCAGCCTCTGCTGACGGGCTGGTTATCATCTCCTCGATAACAGCAGGTCCCTTGTGTCGTGGTGCGCTTACAGTCTTGGCCCATTTAACTTGTTCAGGGCCTGTGTAGCCGACGAAGGCCCATGAACCATGGAACCCAGGGTGAACATTTCCTGTTGCACCTACGTCATAAAGCGCCTCCTTTGCATCGTTCACCGAGGTGCCTATTGAAAAAAAATTGACCTGCTGTGAGAGTTGCCACACAGCAACCCTATAAAACTCATATTTCCTGATCAGTAGCAAAATCTGATGACAACTTAATAGGAATCACATCTCGCAGGACAAAATGCAGTATAATTTCTCGCACGTACATTAGACAATTTCCTATATCAATAAGAGTACAGACACACGGACGAAATCCCGCGCGATCTTGAAATTTCGCGAAATTGCTAGCAGTCTAGCGTTGTTATTTCTCGAGAATAAGAGACAAGCTGCATGCAAGAGAAAACCACCAAAATAGTTGAAGATGAATTTCAATTCAGACTGGATATAAAGTTTCTATTTTATTTTCCACTGCTCAGTGGCCATGCGCAAAGTGATCTACAAATGGACTGATCTCGGTATCAATTACTAATGAAATAAAGGTACGCTACAAAAATAACTTTCCTGCATTTTATTTTTGAGTTATTGTATGAATGACTCCAAGCTTATGACGCCGTGCATTAGGGCACTGTTTTCGTTAAAAGAAATAAATTATTCAAATTCTTCTACTTTCACACTAGTGGAAGACTATGCTTGATACTGTAGGTTTGTGTTTTTGTTAAAAAACTTATTGGTGCCAGCTTTTTATATGTCAGTCTCATTGTTGGTGATATATTTCGTTATAGCATTGTCAAAGTATCGGTAGTCTGCAGATCAGCTTCTTTGACAATGTTATGACCAAACTTGTGATCAGTAACAGGACAGGCGCATGGAAAAGTGACGTCAATTTGTTAAACAGACGTAGAATTTCATGAACTTGCTCACAGATACTTACCAGTGGTCCCCTGGGTACCGATGAGCACTATCCTCTCCTGGGGAAGTTGTTGTAAGAACTTCGCCATCTTAACACCCTCCCCCTTAGAAGGATCCGCTGTGTCAAAATTCGCCGCCATTATAAAGTTTCTATCACTGTCCAGAACGACCATATTATGTCCCCGCTGCATGGGTGATCTCTCGATTCCATTAACTTTGATTGATGTTCGGCCTGTTCCCTTAGGATCGTCTTCACCCTCAGCAACAATAGCGACTTTAACCACTCCTGGAGAAATTAAAACGTACCAATTATTATAACACATTCTCAAACTTATTAATAATTCATCAAGTTTAAACAAAGGAAATCACGACCGTGACGGTGTTTGGATATCTGATCTTAATTAGCAAAGATTTCTTTAAAGATTCTATTTCTCAGTTTTCTCCTTAACTTCAGTCCGAGGGGGTACTCCCAGACAAATGGGGTGGGGTGGGGGTGTGCAGCCTGCTTCTCAAAATCCTTACCCTATTTATGACCAAAATCTGACCAAAAATTTGATACACTATCTATGACCTGGCGCTTAAATCAATACCCTGTTTTAGGCCTGCCTTATAATTACTTCCCTAGTTCAAAGAGATGTTAAATTGCCTAAACATAATTTGTGAAGGGCTTTTGTTGATGGCCTGATAGATAATGATAAAAATGTAGCTTCTTCTCAAAAAACATACCTATATCAACACTAGAGTGCAAAAACCATACCCTATTTATGACCAAAACAGATGAAAAACCCTACCCTTTGGTGCCGCACATACCTATAGCGCCCCCCCCCCTCCCGGAGAGGGGGGTGTAGTTTCGAAGATATATCAAATACTCAAAACAGTGTTTGACAACATTTCCAAACGCCTGGAGTTACGTTAAAAATACTCCACTACACGTCGTATTCTCAACTCTCTTTTCGGTGTTTAGAAATGAGCTCATTTCGTGTTCGATATATTACGTATTAACACAATGTTGAACTGATGTGAGTCTATGGACACAAATGTTATGAGACAAAACTTCATATCTCTATACATTCATGCCGGCTAAAACAGATTACAAGCAGTGAAACAGTTACAGTACTGAGAAGGTGTTGAAACAACAAGAACAATTGTTTCCTCTCAGTTCAATTTTGTCGCTGCCCCAAAATTAGCCACAATGGTATTTCTCGGTTTGGTGTGATCACATGCAATTGCTGAGGTCTCCAAGAGCATTGCATACAACTTGAAATTCAGTGAATTTCGGTCCTAGTTCCCTCTTTACAGTTTTGAAAAACGTCAAGCTTGGTTTCAACATCTTTCAAAACAGATTCTTGAGCACCGTGTAATCCAATCTATGAAGAGCAAGCGATCATTGCAACAGAGATAAATGCTGTATTCTCAAATTCATCAATAATTCATCCAGTTTGTAACCATGACCGTGACCGTGCTTGGATATCTGATCATAATCAGCATAGATTTTTACGATTTTATTTCTCTGTTTTCTCCTTAATGTAGTTTTAATTGAGAAAATATATCAAACATTCAAGACAGTGTTGGACCACATTTCCAAACACCTCGAACTTCCTCAAAAGTACTCCTCTGCGCGTCGTATTTTCAACTCTCTTCTCGTTGCTTGGAAATGTGATAAAGTACGCCTTCTCCTGTTTGATACACTACTTAATTTAATTGAAAACACACAAACCTTTCTGAGCAGCTGGAGTAGGAATGAGCTGCGCCACAATCGCAGGTCCATGGTACCTGGGCCGAATTTCTGCTTTGGTGTAAAATCGTGGCGCAGGGCCAGTACAGCCGGAGAATGCGTAGGATCCGTGATAACCAGGATCAAATGGTCCTTGGGCTCCAAGGCGCTCCAGTGCTGGGGCAGCCGTAGCAACATTGTTACCTAAAAAATTTAATCCAGTTTGGTCAAGATCACATACAACAACTGTTTGTTTGGGTAATGCATGAATCCTTCTTTGCACAAACTTGCTAACAAAGCATCGTTGTTACCACCACAATACCGCTTTAGTCCTTAAATACCTCAGCAACATGTTGGCATGAGATGTTCAATGTAAATAGGGTTCCATTGAAACTGCCTTGAATCTTCATTAAGTCTTTCAACACAACCATACAAACCTCTGCAAGATTGTTACGACGAAAATACAGGTATCTTGTTTAATGATTCAACTTATACTACTCAGGCTGTCATACGTAGAAGAGTTACTACGTGTCACAGCCTTAATCATTTTTCTTTTGTCTTTTGACAAAAGTGTAAGTACAGCCTACTCCCTATAACTTGAACACTCACTAACTCGAGCCTCGTACTAAATCAAACCAAAATCAATTTTCCTTGGATTTCCATCGTACATGTACTGTAATTTAACCCTCGGTAATTCGAACCTTCGATAACTTGAAGCAATGTTTGTTTTAGCCTGCGAACAAGCTCCCGGTGTTTCTGTCCTCACTGGGAGCCTGTGCAGAGGCTATTGTGTTTCTCTTCGGGTCATTTTCTGTACAATTTTACCCTCGATAACTCGAATTATGTTTGATAATACGCGAGCGACAGCATAGAACAAACGGTGTTCACCAGTACCAAAGAAAGTGAGCGTTGTCGAGAGGTGCCCGTTAGTGAAGCTTTGCACGCACTGCATACCTATGATTTCCAACAGTTCAGTGACTTACCTTGTTCTCTGCTGGTGAGTCCTTGAGTCGCCACAAGAACAACGTGATCCTCAGGGAGCTCATCTAAGAACTGTCCCATGGCTGCACCCTCGCCAGAATTGGTGTTGAAATTTCTGGCCGCGTAGACATCACCAATTGGATCAAGCACAACAATATTGTGGCCAGGCTTCTTGGGACAGTGTTCCACGCCATTTACCTTTATGGAGGCTACACCCATTCCCCCTTCGTCTTCACCTCCCTCGGCACGCACTTCAAACTGCAGTCTACCTGAAAATTGTCACAGTAAGACTTAGTGTTAAAGGGGAATACTATGAGACACAATTTTACAGTAACTGTCTAATTTCTCGCGCGCTGATTGGCTCATTTTTATCATCAATAAGAGTGCACACGAATAAAATTTTAATTTATACAAGCTTTCAAATTTAACTTTCAGCCGTCAAACTGTCAACTTTTTAACCAATGAGATTTTATGGACTTTTTTAGGAAGCCAATCAAAAAGCGAGAAAAGCTAATGACAATATTCGCGTCATTTTGAATAAAATTCACTTATCTTTGTTTACGGCAAGTTTACAGCGTCTTTTCCCCTTATTTATTACCAGCATTTGACCATTTTGGGGTCTTGTTATTGTAAAAAACAAATTGGTGTCAGTTTTTTTATGCGACTGTCCTCTTATTGATGCTAATTGCGTCATAACATTGTCAAAGTTTACTACGGAACCACTCGCCTTTGGCTCGTGCTTCCACAGCCACTTTGAGAGTGTTACAACGCAATTTATCATCAATAAGAGGACAGACGCATAAAAAACTGACGTCAATTTGTTAAATAGATATCAACAGCTTTGCTCTCACACCAACTTACAACAATTACTACATGACTGAGAAAATAACTTCATTCTGATTAGCCTAACCCTAAGTGGGTGCGCTATCTTCGCTTGCAATTTACTCTCTTGGCTGCACGGTAACCCTCATTTTTCTCTCTGTGGATCAATTCCTTTCCCGATTTTATCCATTTTTTTCTGCTCTCATGTGAATGATGTATTCTATGAATGTGGATGGGCAAGGCTAATTTTTATTCTTTTTCTAGGCCTATTCAACCTCAAGGAAAGACATCAGCTCCAAAAGTTTACTTGATATACTTAGTTGGATTGAACTGAGTACGTTTACATGTACCTGATCTAAAGTTCTCTGATTTAACTTTTTTATGTCCAATAATTGTAACCTAATATCACCTTAAAACCTCTTAAAAACGCATGGTCTTCAACGTGCCCACATTATTTTTGACATTTTGGCAAAAGTTGATCTTTGCCTTACTTCATGATAAGTTTTTAAAAAATCTATAGGTGGGAACATTTTGGGCACGAATGTCCCCAAATAGAGAGAAAGGATATAGTTATGAGGTTAGACTTATAAGTAATTATCCTCTACTGGACAGCACAATGGAGATACATACCACTAGCTTTCAGTTGTTCATAAGCAGCTTGTTCTCTAGCACGGACCTGTGCCTCAGCAAAAAGCTCTGCAGCTGCATCCTCCAGTTCTATCTCCTCACCAACACCTGCGCCACTTTCTCTCTGTGAAAACAATTAGGTACTAGGTGAAGACAATGCCAGTGGCATACGTATCACTAGTTAATCTCTGTACCATAAATAAACAATCAGAAATTGACTTCTCTCATTGTGTTATTAGATGGTCTACCAATTTTGGAAACATTTTGCTGGCAGTTAAGTAGAGATACACATTAATAATTTCAATCAATGATGAACAACAAATTCCAATGACTTTTAAGCACTAAATTCACTCTTCAAGGACTTTTAAAACCTTGAATTAGGTTTACAAGTGCAAGGACTTTGATGCTGAATACAACTCCCACGTAAACACATCACAAACAAAACCAACAAAAAACAACTGCATAACAAGGGAGTACTGTACATTAATATAGGGACTTACTTTTCCGGCAAGAACAGCCTTCCTGATATCTCTGATGCCCTCATACACCTGAAAATGAACAAGCAATACATCTATGTCCCCAAACTACAAAAAAACTCTAAATTGATGCGCACAATTCATCATTAGATGAGGTGGAGCATGATAACAAGAATTATCAAGACTGACGTTTACGTTATCTGCCAAGCCAGTCTGTAACTACACATCTTTGCTTACCAGCTTAGAAGCATCAATGAACTGTGGTTCATCCACATCTCCATGGGGATCTTTAGCCAGTGTTGTCACTGAACGCTCAACATTCTGAGCAAAATGTGGAATAACTGAAAGGAATATCACAAAAAATTCCTTAAAATGGACTCACATTCCAATATTGCTGGGTGTGACCATTCAGAGGAAAGCTAATGGGAAGTGCTTTGATTCATGTGCTACTGTTTATTATGCCATACAAGACAATGGTGGAGAAAATCTTGAGAGTTTAGCTATTGAGCAGTTGAACAAAGTTTAGCTATTGAGCAGTACTGGCATATGGTGCTACTACTTTGAGTTATGGTCTGCATATGAAACCAAGGGTACTACCATTATTTTACAATTCTCAATTTCAAGTAATATATCTAACACGAAATACCATGTTTGACCACATTTCCAAACACCGAGAAGAGAGTTGAAAATACGACTCGTAACAGAATATTTTTGACGAACTTCAAGGTGTCTGGAAATGTGGTCAAACACCATTTTTCGTGTTTGATATAACTTCTAAATCAAAATTTAAACTAAGGAGAAAACTGGGAAATTAAATCGCAAATTAAAATAACACCGTCACGGTCATGATCTCCTTTGTTTAAACTTGATGAATTATTGATGAGTTTGAGAAGTCAGTGGATGAAACCCTGAAACATATTGCAAAATATCTTACTCTCATTCCGCATAACCAAGACCGCCCTCATCACATTATCAGTGTACGGCCCTTGTTGGTAGTTCTCCATTTCAGCAGTGACTACATCTTCAAGCCTGGCCGTGCGTCCACGGATCTGTCCAGCAGCCCTGTCCACATTCTCAGGGTCTTTCTCTTGAAGAGCTTGGACACACTTGTTGACATCTTCCAAAATATGAGCCTCTGAAGAAACAAAGTGAAGATACAGTTGGTAAAGCACAGCACTGTAAGCGGACATTATAACAGGGTCTCATTACTCTCTATGTCCTTCCCAATGCTATCCCCTAAGAATGGATAAGTTAAACACCTTTTCTAAGCTTATAGTATATGCTTTTATTAGCTTACAGTACATGTAGATTCACAGTGAGATAGATTGATCAAAAGTGAATGGAATACCAACTGGCCCAGAACACAAACTGCACAATGATGCATGTAGGTGTGTTATTCAAACACTGGTCTGGTGTATCCAAAATCATAACCTGTTTCAAAGCTGCTATTTAAATATGTAATATTACACATATGTATATGCTGTAGAAGTGAAGAATTATCAAAGTTTACATTTATAGAGCTCTGTACTCGCGTAAATGACAACCATCTAACTGTGGCCAATAAGATTACATCATGTTTTTAATTGCATTTTAAGTCTAAACTTTACCAACAGTTTTACTAATAAAAGATTTCCCAATTTTTTGCATCTTAGAACTTGCCAGCTCAATTGCAAGACAGTCTGATTGTTTTGTACTTCATTTCAGGATTCACTGTATTGGTGGAAATCAATATAATAAAGTTTCAAGATGTGGGTCAGTGTCTGGTGGAAATTATTCTTAAACCATTACAAATGTAAAACACACTGTTAAATCCCATGGCAATATTTCTTAGCTAATAACTTCGTTTTTCTCTCTTCTCTTTTCTGCTTGACTGCGTATTGATTTTGTAAGGAGAAATTAGTTATTAATAATAAATGGATATTACTCAGGGTGATTCACCTGTAGTAGCCAGAAAGTCCTCAATACCAGTGATATCATCAACAGCTTCAGTCAGGACCTGAAGTTGCTTTTCCCAAGCCTCCTTAAACACATCCATGTTCTCACGAGCGACTTTACTGTGTGGGCGGGCAGCAAGAGTTCGAGCAGCATTAATGACCTGTAATACAATATACATTAACCAACATCGGGGTTACATTAATAAAAGGATTTTGACGAGCTAAGTAGCAAATACTTAGTGGAGGGTGGCACTGTAAAAGTTCAGTGTCTTGCCTAAGAACACGACACAGTGATACTGGCCATGTTGGAATCCTGTACTCACAATATAATGTTATGACCATCTTTGTCATTTTTGGCAATTAATCAGTTTAAAATAAGCACACTACACTCTTACCTGAGGACACAGATTCTGCAGTCGTTTGGCTGCCAGCCTCACCATCTTCACTTTCTCAGGATTCACAGACATTGAGCAAGCGAGATTGGCCACCTGGTGTTACCGAAAAAAGGTGCTATTAATATACCAATAAATCCCAGAGTTCAGATTCAAAGGCTGGTTGGATGTTGGTATACATGCTAAGAACCGAGAATCTTGCCAGGCAAGAACGCAGGGTCCTATATATTTCCCCTGTGTGGGAAAAGGACATCATGATGATACTATATAAAATTCCAGTTATATTCACCCCTTGCCCCCTTTAGATATTATCCACCCTTCCTACAGGTCCATCTATGTGTAGACAAAAAATTATATTCCCGGTTATACAAAATGCATGCCTTCCCTGCTACTCTCCAGTTACAAGACCTCCTTTACATTTTCTTGTTTGTCTACTATAATCACAATCACAAAGGGGATTCAATTGCCAAACCTGACCTCTTCTAATTTAGCAGCATGCTCTGTGAATAACTTAGCACATTCTTCCACTTCTCTCTCATTCCCTGCCTGTGCAGCTTCAATCATCATGATTAGCGGCATTGTAGTCTCCAAAAATGAATCTGATACGTGATCCACAACTGCACGGCGTAACTGAGAAATAAAACCAATAAAGACTTGTAAATACATGTGAAGATTTAATAAACTCATTATAAATAAATATTAATCTTATAAACTGAAGACACCCATAACCACGTTCATAAGCTGAGGGCATTAATCTCAAGATTGATACAAGAGGTTTCAGCAACCTTCACATGAGGTACAATTGGTGTTCTTACCAGGATTTTGCCATCGCCTGGTAAGAACACTGGTACAGTTCTACTGTATGAAAGAGGTTTGAACACTTGACTTACCTGTCCTCTGAGCTCTCTTGTTCTTTTACACATTCTCTCCAGAGCTTGGTCCAAGGATCCACCAGGCGTGGCCTTCTTCTTTCCTGTTGCCTGCAAAAACAGCAAGAGTTAAACATTTCAAGATGGCTTTTGCAGATCATCATAAGTTGTCCCATACTAGACAATCCCTGGGTGTCACAAATAGATGACTAAAAAGGTACACGTAAATATTTTTTTTCTTTTATGGTAATGGTTATGTGGGCAAGTGAAAAATGTTTTGATATCTGTTTTGATATCTGTAATTCCTTGTCTCACTGAAAAAAGAAAATTTGGACTCAATCCTCACAATGTAAGCAAAGTTAAGTGTCAACAGACCAATTGTTTCAAGTACCAGGCTCCATTGTTGCATTCATGTGTATTAATTAAACGTACTGATCAAAGCTAGGAAGTGGAACAAGTGACAGACAGTACAATATTATTATAATGGTTCTTACATGATTCATGTACTCAGAGAGTAGATCCTGCAAAGCTTGTCGCACTCCGTTGCAACTGGCAATGATTTTGTCACGGGTATCATCTCTCGTCGACATTGAATCAGCTAGCTGTGCTGCTCCACTTATGATACTCTCAAGGCGTTGTTCCAAAGTGGGACGGGTACGTTTCTCTGAGTATGAAGTTGGATCCATGGCAACTTGAGACTGCAAAAGTAAAGAAAAATGATCTTACTGGCTACTGCATGTACAGTCTGAAGTTTGTTATCAGAGCCATGACCAATAATTCCTGAAGGTAAAACTAGGCTGATCACTGTTTCACAAGAGGCTGCTATTTGATACAAATTCATTATGATTTGAATTAAATTTCTCAGTCTAGTTGTAGCAGATTTAAAACTTCTTACCTCAGATTCAACTTTGTAAATTTATCACAACATTAAGCAACATGTGGCCTCACTCACTCTGTACAAGTTTCGGGGTTTTCATTAACATTTTCAGCAAGAGAGCAACTGGTTTTCACTGGCAGGCAAAACTTTTTTAACTGAACTTCACCTTAGAGAATTAAACTTTCCTCTAGATGGTCAAACCAAGTGGGCAAAATCATCCTCACCGCCTGTCAATTTGTCTAGTGCCCAGCACAAAAACTCCTACTTCAAGTTTGCCGGTTTGGTTTCCACTACAATTTACCAACTATAGGAATTTTTGCTTTTGCTTTTCATCTATACTTACATCAAAGTCATCCAAAGCTGTCGCTAACGCCCCCGGTGCCTCCAGTGGATGTGGTCCACTTACACCGGTGGCCTGAGTAGCACCTGAGATTGCATTCACTGCTTCTGACATCTGCTTCATGACAAAATCTCTGTTTGCTTTAGCAGAAGTTACTTCAGGATGACGTACATATGCCTGAAAATAAACAAAAGATAAGATGGCATTTAAAATAAGAGAGTTTTCACTGTACAGTGGAGGCAGCTTTGTCAAGTGTCTTGACATTTTGAGATCACTATCTCAAGCCCTGTAACAACACAAATGTCTGTTTGTTTGTTTGCTATCTTGCCTTTGAATTAGTTTAAATGATTGGGTTTGACTAATTGACTGAATGACTGGCTGACTGACTGACTGATTGAGTTATTGACTGACTGACTGACTGACTGACTGACTGACTGACTGACTGACTGACTCTCTGTCTGTCTGACTGTCTGTCTCATGACATCACAACCATCTAGACACTTTTTACCAGTCAGGATTCTTAACAATGCCACACTTGTTTTACTGTGTGTGAAGAACTTGTCCACGAAATAACTGGTCTAACTCCAAGCCACAGACTACCCTCCCACACAGAAGTTCTCCGGGCTAGTCACACAATCTTTCCATACATATAGAACCCAAGAAGAATCTACAAACTTGATTCTGCAGTACCAAATTGCAGAAGGGTCCTGCTAACATTACTTTGATTGTCTTGATTGTAAAAAGTAATAGCACATACTATTAATTTTAAATTAATACCTTTAACAAAAGTTGACCATAAATGATCAATACATTATTGTTCATAGCAAATGTTTTAAAATTCACCTTGGATGATGACAGCAACATTTTACTGGACTCTTTCAGAGTGGCTCGGGCAGCAGCCATGTCATCTTTTCTCTGCGGGTCTTTCAAATCCTATTTTTACAAAAACAACATGTGAATTTGAGTACTATAAAGAAGAAACATTCTGTCCCTATTATCCACCTTGCTTCTAATAGTAACCGTGTGAGTTCTTAAACTACAACTATCCAAAGGAGAGGTTTCATTAACATTTTCAGCGGGAGGACAATTGGTTTTCACAGTTGGGACATACTATTAGAACTTGTTATAGTGTTAATGAATTAGGTTTACACAATAGGAAACTTTATTAGGTGTAATGGTTATGTAAGATATATTACGTAACACGTCCCAGAGCAGAACCTTAAATAGTCAAGTTGCATGCATGTTTGGATTATTGGAATTGTATAACTTAAGTTTAGCTTAGTAAACATTAAAGTTCAGTCGGCCGTTTTATTCACGAAGTAGCCTCATTATTCAGCGCTTAGACACAACAGAACTGAACTTCTTTGTACGGAAACTTTCCACTAGATGGTCAAACCAGCCAGGCAAAATTGTCCTGAACAACAGGTCAATTTGTCTGGTGCCAAGCCCTTAATGAAACCCCTGCCAAAGGACCTTGAATAATTAAACAAAATTTGTCTGACTAGAGTATTCATTTATGTGACAGTTAACTACATGTATAACAGTTGAACCTCTCAACAACAGCCACCTTGGGGATGGAGTTTACTGGCCATTGTGGAGAGAGGTAGCTATTGCTGGGGGTTAAACAGCAAATCTCTCAATTGGTAGAGGTTCAACTGTAGTTAGAAAAGACTGTTGCTAGTGACTGACATTTTGATAACCTGACCAGATATCATCTTTTTGTAACTCTGAAGTTATTCTTCCTGGGTTTAAAACCATTTATGATTACAGAAAAAAAAGCAGATTTTGTTCACTCACAGCTTGTCTCTTTCCAGACAGCTTTGCCAAGTCCATCAAGTCATTTCCAAGATTTTTAAAGGAGTTCAACAAGTCTGCTGTATTGCTGGCCTTTTCCAGCTCCTTCAGTCTCTTCTCCACCTAAAACAAAGGTAATTCATTTATTAAATGCAAGAAAAAAAAACACAAACACCAAAAAGTATAATACAAGCAGATGGTACCACAGTTCAACTAACCAATTTCAGAGAAGCCAGAAGCCGGTACACATCTGCCATGTCTGCGACACACAACAACCTTGTGACAGACGATAACAGTGCTCGGGCTGCTCGAACCATTGTGGCCCTCTTGGCTGAGGCACATGGATCATCTGCAAACTCTTTGGCTGCTACACGCATAGAATCACCTACAGTAAAAGAAAAATCAAGAAGAAAATTTAATTCATAGACATTGTACAATTGGGAGGGAGTAAAAATATTTCCTAACTAACTGATTTGCACACATTTGTGACACCTTGATTGATAAAACGCGTATGTGACACCTTGATTGATTTGTACGCGTATGTGACACCTTGATTGATTTGTACATGTGTGTGACACCTTTGGAACATCAGTACAACTGATTTGTACATGCATGTGACACCTTTAGAATATTTCTGCGCAGTAACCTTGTCTTATGAGCATGGTATTAAATAACTGACAGATCTCTAGCATTCTGATCCTATACTGAATTGAAAATAAAATTTGATTTACAGTGGAATCTCGATTTTTTTTTTTTAACCTCTTGATAACTCGAACCAAAAATTTTTTCCCTTCCTGAGAGTCAAACATGGTAATTTTACCCCTGATTTCTTGAACTTAACAATTTTTTAAACCAATTTTCCTTTCCCTTGGAGGTTAGAAAAATTGGGATTCCGCCATATGTTGAATTTGTTGGGAAACGGGGTGATATTGAACAACAAAATCAAACCATAATATGGAACAGAATGCATAAATCTTGCTTCAATAATTGGATGCATGTACATAATGCAATAAGCACTTACAGCACACAGGTCGTAACTAGTAAATGTATACATGCAACATAGAGTCAAGGTTTGTTTCTCCACTCAAAATTACGCTACAAACCCCACCTGCACCGCGACAATCCTTGCATGCAGCTAACATTTCTTCTCTGATCTCAGGAAACTCTTGAGCGATGTCCTCTCCAGTTTTTATCAGCCGTGCTGTTGCATCTTCAATGTCCTGAGCAAGCTTGTGTGCATTCTTGGACTTACCAAGCTTGCTTCCCTTCTTCTTAGGATGGTTAACCAAGGTTGTTACCTGAAAATTGATGTGCATTTAGTAATATTAACACTTACATACAAATGAAGTCCTGATTTCCATGGCAATCTAGTAGAACTTCACTAACTTGAATTCGGTTACCTTGAATACCCCCATTTTTCCAACACAAATCGTTTTCTCTTGGATATATTTTAATTACCTTCGACTACTTCAACTATTTTTCAATTCCCTTAAGAGTTTGAGATTGTCTGCCTCCCGGCCGTAATTGACACCCCTCAGTCGGAGCTCGAAAAAGTGCAGTGCAGTTGTCTGGAACAAGTAGATTTTCCTATCGCACAAGTAACTTAACATTCTCACCTGCCCAATAGGCAAAGGCCCAGGCAAAGTTGTCTGCCAACTAAAAACTAAAAAAGTAATTCAGAGTTGCCTAAGGAAAGCAAACTTTGAGAGCTGCTTGTTCTAAGGCAAGCTAGAATTCAAGCTTTTTGAAGTCCTGCCCAGAGTACAGTTAAACACGTTCAACTGATCCCAGTACAGTAGTGACCAACGCCCTTACTAGAAGTTTAAATTACACAAAAATGAATTTTGTACAGGGGTGTAACAGTTGTCACATATTTCCCACAGTCTGTTTGTACTATTTTCCCTGAGAACTGATGAAGTCCAGGGAAATGTTTTATCAGACCTTGATCTGTCCTATAGCTGTTAGGCATAGCTTGAAGGGTTTAATAAACAAACTTGTAACTGACAGAAGTGTTCCTCTATTTCGCTTTGAGGAGCTGACAATTACTTTACAACATTCCATAGAGTATTTCTAGATCTAACTGAGAAGCCATATCTACCCCATGGGATGAAAATGATGTCTTTGTAATTGCAAGAACGAAAGATAAGTCATCCTTGATTTAACCTTTAGTGACAGCCTAATTGCAAATATTACCAAAGGTTGGGCTAACGTAATTTGATAAAACTGACGTTGAGGTTTGGCTCGATTTCCTAATTCAGAACCAGCCCAGAAACAACATTTTTTATATTTAATACAAATAAATCAGTTGTTACATATTTTCTACGATTTATTCTACAAACGAAATGACCTCACCCTCAGAGTGATCGGAGATCTGTTTGTAATAAAATACCGGTAGATAAAAACATTGTACATAGCCGTAAACAGCTTATCAACGGCTTACAACTTATACCATCCCAATTCGCTTAAGCCACAGATCGTAAAGCACATAATATTTACCACAAATGCCCTGTCGACACCCTAAAAATTCAAATTTGCAATTAAAAATCGCATTAGAAGCTGGATCGTGAACATAGCTGAGAAGTCAACTCAATGACAGCGACTATCCGCCATAAATGATGAAATAAACACATCTGTCCACCAAAAAGTAAATTTGAAAGATTATATTATCAAGTATTTATAGAAAAGGGCCTTCGATTGCTTTTCTCAAAACTAATTTACGTTGTTTTAAATAAAATACTAACGCTGAGAAAAGCGCAGAGAGTAAAAATATCTTCAGCGTTCGACCGACAAGTGACCGGGCGACTCACGAACACTCTCTTCTAGCAAACGACAACAACAACTGCAGAAAACTACTCCCTTGGAAACTTTGAAGGACATAGTAGAGCGGATTATCCTGGGTTTTGTTCAACACTCTCGACTGAATAACAAGATAGACGTGTCCAACACCGAAATCTCACCTGGTGAACAAGAGGTTCAAGGGTTTTCTCGACCGAATGCGTCCGAATTTCCAATGTTTTTGGATCCCATTTCATTTTACCCTTTTCTACCTTGATGTCACCGCTCACTGTGGTTGTACCTCGACTCATGGTGGCAGAAATTTGTCCCCAAATGAGAACAGTAGATGGCTACCACAAGCAGTAAATCTGGCAATGCGCTGGAAATATTTCTCTCCAAGCTGCAAAAGGAAATATCGATTATTTTGGTCACGTGACTATGCTTCTGGAATGCAACGCCTAAATTTTTTTCGTCCAATCACCAAAGAAACGACTTGTCTCAGACATTCTTTGACTTCTTTCATAAACTTGTGAGATCTTTTTTGGGATTTTGCTAAGAGAGGGAAAACAAGCGACAATTTTAGTCTTCTAACTAATTTAATAGTCGTATGAGGCAGATAGTGCCACAGATTTGCAAACAATGCAAGATCAAGGGAAAAAATAACAGTAATATCAAATGAACTAAGCCTACCCAACATTTACGGATATCGTTATTTCGCTTTCTCATCAAACCATAATTAAAACTGTATTTGAAGAAACTGAGTTCAGCAGTTTTATAATAGAAATTTTATAGAACCTGAAGGATTCCCCCCCCCCCCAATCAAAAAATTGCTTTTGTTTTTGTTTACTTTTAGTGTTTGTTTTCATTTCGTTAAAGTGAAAAAAAAAAATACTAAAAAGGCCTCTTAAAGTTGGACTGGTAAGGGAAAAAAATTTATTCTGGTCCGTGTGAGGCTCGAACTCACGACCTCGGCGTAGCCATTGGATCCGCGATCCAGGTGTATCAGCACCGCGCTCTGCCGACTGAGCTAACGGACCAGCACATGTAAATGACAGAGAAAATTGACAATCTAAACAAAGTAAGGTACCTCAAATCCATATTTGGAATCTTACGTTGACATCGTGACGTCTATCACGAGATTTTCAGTCTCGGATGGCAGCCATTTTTGCCGCAAGCTGCAATGTTTATGTCTCCACTTTTTGTCTTTTAGCAGCTTATGCAGTCATTGGTTGTGCAAAATGTGAAGTACAGCTGACAGGAATAAGTCCGGTAGGTAAATCGGATGGCAAATCGTCCATCGAGGATGGTGTAGTCTCGATAACAGCCGACACTTTAGTGTTGCTTAGATTCTACGGTGTGGGGTTTTCGCGCGATACTCGTATTGCATTCACAACGACCGCGGGAAAATTTAAGGCCAAGTGCGACGCTGATAGAACGAAGCCCATATGGTTTAAAAAAGATGGATTGCAGGAATATAAAGGAGAAGTAGAAGTTAATTTGCCATCGACGAGTGATGAGCAAGCGTACTATATCTGCTTGCAGTTCAGCAATGGCAGCGAGTGGTTGCACCAAGGTGGTACAACAGACTCTCTTCTTCAGATTAAAATTACCAGAAAGAGCAGCGGTTTGCCTCTTTGGCTGCAAATAGTATTCATCGTAGTTCTCATGACCCTGTCAGGCCTATTCTCAGGTCTTAATCTGGGGCTAATGGCGCTTGACAAAACAGAGCTTAAAATTGTCAGGAACTGCGGCAATCCCAGCGAGCAAGAATACGCGAAGAGTATCGAACCACTACGCAGACACGGTAATTATCTGCTATGTACGTTGCTTCTGGGCAATGTTTTGGTGAATACTTCGTTCACAGTGCTTTTAGACGGAATAATCGGCGATGGAATCGCCGCGGTCCTTGGTTCCACTGCTGGTATTGTGATATTTGGAGAGATCATACCCCAGAGTATTTGTTCCAGACATGGCTTAGCTGTTGGAGCTCACACCAGATGGATCACATGGTTTTTCATGGTTGTAACATTTCCAGTGTCATTCCCAATTAGCAGGATCTTGGATTGGATACTAGGTGCCGAGATCGGCACAGTTTACAACAAGAAACAGCTGCAGGAGATGTTGAGAGTAACAGCTGAGTTCAATGATTTAGAGGGAGATGAAATGAATATTATTTCAGGGGTGTTGAACTACAAGAGCAAAACAGTTGAAGAGGTCATGACCAAGTTGGAGGATTGCTATCTCCTGGATGTGTCATCTATTCTTGATTTTAGAACTATTGCGCATATTATGCAATCAGGCCATAGTCGCATACCAGTGTATGATGGTGAGCGGCATAATATCGTGGGTCTACTCCTGGTGAAGGATTTGGCTTTTATTGATACTGATGACTGTACCCCTCTGCGCACAGTTATTAAGTTTTACAATCATCAGGTGCAACGTGTTTTCAATGATAACCATCTAGATGAAATGCTTGAAGAGTTTAAAAAAGGTCATTCGCACCTGGCAGTCGTCCAGCGCGTCAATAATGAGGGTAGTGGAGACCCCTTCTATGAAGCTATTGGTATTGTCACTCTGGAGGACATCTTAGAAGAAATTATCCAGTCAGAAATTGTCGATGAGACAGACATCTATTGTAAGTATTCTATCCTTATTATTAGGGGATTTTTGGGACAAATTATTTTAATTATAAGATCTTTCATGAGACACTAAACTAGTGGTTTTGAGGATATTTAAAAATAAGATTATGTGGTTTAACCTCATTACTTTGTTTTTAAATATTAAGGTACATGCAAATCAAAGTTAAACTCTCTGAAGGTGTATCTCAGGGTTAAGTTATTGAGATCTTGAATGCAAAAATAGAATAAAATGGGATAGTATTAAAAATGATGTTATCAGTGTATAAACGTGAAAGCACTGTCAGCACGCAAATTTCAGTTCTTCAAAATAATATTTCAATATTGTTGTAGAGCATACAGCAATATTGCTTTAATTACAAATATCTACTCCTTGATTACGTCTTTTTATTTGAAGGCTTTTTCTGTGTGTATGTTTCTGTGTATTTGTGTTGTTCTCATCTAGTTGGGATGGTAAAACAGAATTATTATCTAACATTGCAAGTGTCTCTAAAAATTCTGGCCTTTTCCTTAAATCATAATGTGATTTTATGGTTGAAAGTTCATTATTATTAATAATGTCATGAATTCATTTGGCATTTAGTCAAACCTCAAAGTCGTTACAATTTAATTACTTCCCACAATACAGATTATTACAACACATGTATTGAATTGAATGGCCTTTGTTGTTTTGTGATTTTGCGTTGTTGTTTCAAAAAATTACATTAGATAGATATTTTTGTTGCCATTTATTGAACATTTAACTGACTTGCCAGACTCCAGTTCTTAGAACAATATTATGGAACTTATAATATTGAAGTGCCAGCTTCTTAGGAGTTCATATATTATGCTGCCATGAAATATTCAAAGAAAGATAAAGTGTTTGATTTATTAGAATGGTTCTTGAAAGTATTGTCAGTAATGTATTTAAAACAAAGACAAGCATCTTGAACAAATAATCCAGAAGCTTTATGTTTGAGCTGTTTTCTCCATCATTTGATGACCATAATGCTAAAGCAACAACATGTACATGTACATGTAGCCGTCTGTGGTTGGGTATGGATATTTTCTGGAATTGCCCATTGGTTAAAATTTGTATTAGTTGTTAGTTAGGTCTGTACTCTCAACTGTTCAGTCTCTCTTTTCACTCTTTTTTAAGCCTGACGTGTATGTATTTGGTCGTGAAAATGGTTTATTTGTCCATAATTTATACATGTAGTATGGGCATTACACCTAGTCAATAAAATGGATCTATTTGGTCCTCTTCACTAGTCGAAAGCGTTTAACGTTTTGTTTATGTACGTGTATTGCTTCTCTGATAAACAGTGGACAACAAGTCTGGACAAGTCATACCTGGTCGCAAGGGACTAATGAAAGACCTGACTTTATTTTCTGAAGAGCAAGACAAGCCAAAGATTTCCCCTCAGATGCAGCTCGCAATACTACAGTATCTTGCAACAGGTAACAAGCTTAAATTTTCATCATGAAACTAGAAATTTGTTTTTCCTCATTCTCATGCTAGTAACTTTACCCTAATATGTAACCATTCAAATGAACGCTATTAAACAGTACTTTGATGTGGTATTGTTTATAATGCTGTACAAGCCAGTGGTTCTTACTTTCAAGTGTGTAGATGAAAGCCTAGTGTGTGACCATTCAAATGAAAGCTATTGAGCATTCCTGTCATGTGTACAAGGCTATTCTGAGTTGTTCTTAGTATCTAGATAAAACCCTAATGAGTGACTAGTCAAATTGAAAGCTACTGAGCAGTGCTTTCCTGTGATACTGTTTATTATGCTATCCAAGGTTTTGAGTCAGTGAATTAAAGCCTGGTATACATTGTGTTACCATCAAATAAAAGCAATTGAGCAGGACATTTCTCTGATGCTGTTAATTTTTCAGTTCATTAAAAGTGAAAATTTGTAGATACATGTATTTCTCAATATTTGTTCTTTGAAACTTTTAAGAGGCCAAGTAGCAGTGGTTACTATGCATAATGCAATACAGCGTTTTCTGAACTGTGTAATTGCAGGCTCCTTCTAATGTTTTGCCTGCACTTATTTTTTTTTTCAACAGCTGTCGATGCATTCAGTGAAGATGTTATTTCCCTCAGCATCCTAAAGCGATTGATCAACAAGCCTCATGTTATCCAAGAAATCAAACTTCAAGATGAAGGTGATATAAACCACAAATACTTGTACAAGAAGGGCGTTGTAGGAGAATTCTTCACACTAATCATTCGAGGCAAAGTGGAAGTTATAATCGGGCAAGAAGAGCTCACCTTCGAAGAAGGTCCTTTCGCATTCTTTGGAGCAAAAGCACTGGTGTCGTCGTTGAGCATGAGTAACCCGAATGTGAGAGCAGTGGGTCAGTATATCCCAGACTACTCTGTGCGTGTCGTTGCAGATGTCATGTTCTTGAAAATTCCCAAGGAAATGTACAAGCAGGCAGTGAGCACCAGTTTAATGGAGCGACAGCAAAGAAGAGATGGAACTGATGGAGCTCCCCTGCAGATGCAACACATTAACTTTCAAGATATTGGTGGAATGAACCGTGTTGGCGAATCCTGGGTGCAGCCCAATCATCTTTATGTGGAAACGTCTTGTTAGCTGATTGCTGACCCAATTTGAATTTGTTTTTCCTTCACTGAAAGACAGATTCAGTTTGCTTGGGTCAGAATTTGAATAATAGTAGATTGAAGTATTTCATCAAATTTCTTGAGCTTCTATGGACATTTACCTTGTGGAAAAAAGAACTTGTAATTTTGCTCTTACAATCTGATGTAAATGATTCATTGAGAAAATTTAGAGAATAATGTAAATACCAATCAGGAATGAGTTATTTACAGCTTCATTTGTCAAAATGCAGGAATTTTCCCAAATCGCAGGATTAGGGTCTTGATTGGTTTTATTTAAAAGACATTTCTTACACTGTTAGTCAAGGTGAATAACTTTTCACAGCTATTCATTACAAATCCAAATTATGCTTCAAATATCAGCGAGGAACATTTCCTTTTTGTTAAAGTTGTGCTGCTGTTGAGGAGATAGTGTTGAATTTAATTTTGAATTTAAAATTGTTTATTCCAAATTGATATTTCTTTCCCCTTTTCAGTCTGTTGGTGGAAGTGAAATAAAATCTGTTAATTAAATAATGTCAGCTTCAACTTGACCAGTTCAATGTTATGTACAATAATCTATCAGTAATAAAAACATAAGAGCAGTGACATGTTTGACCAGACATTCTGCTGTGTTGAAAATAGGAGAAGAGCAAATTAAGAGTATTTGATAGATAGTTTGTGATCCAAGCTCTTGTTGAGTGACTATCAGTTTTTCAGTTATAATAAAATGACTTCAAATTGAGATTGTGGTATAGATTGTTTGTTTGAACCCTTGTATGGCTATTGCTGTCACTTTGACAAGTTCATTGTTTACTTTTTTCTTTGATACACTAATTGTGCTGTGATGGTACATGTAGATAACTCAACGGTGATAAAATCAAATTGCATGTGGTTTGCCCTCACAACACAATGCCGCATTCCCCGAAAACATAAAAACAAATTTTTGTGTTGGTTCTTATCGGATTTCCAATGTAACAATTTTGCCATCAATCAGAATGGTCTGCACAATGCACACCCTGTACGATCACCCTGTACCAGTCTTTCTTCTTAATCTCGCACTCAGGCCGCGCTCTGTTTAATGGTGCTGTTTAGCTGTGGGAGATCTGGGTTGCGAGACTCTTCCATCTGTCACTTGAGTGCAAGCGACTGCGCGAGCGTGTTTCGTGTTTCTCGTATTTATCGCGCAATGGACAGAGTTAGGACAGACTTCTGAAAACGAGCTATTTTCATCCCATTCTCGTCCCCAGAGCATCCTCAGTGTTCCTTTTAGCTTAAAATTTTTCTTGAAATTTTCGTATAAGGAAGAAATAGTTTAGAAAAAGCCTCTGCTTTTACCAGGCTGTCGATCAAAGGCATTGAGTGTGCGAGATTTCGAACTAACTATTTTGGGGGATTATAACAGTTCCAGATTGTGAACGCTTTTGATTTTACTGTTCTTTGAGTGCGTTTGTATCCCGATTTCAACACTCACTCATTCGGCGCTGTGTATTTTTCATTTTCGGGCAAGAAGCTCACCCCACACCCTCCCGACCCTAAGTCCAAAGGTGCCCGTACGCCTAAGGAAATGGCCTGACAGGCAATATTTATAACTGCTAAGGGAAAAAAGCGTTTTTTAAGACCTTAAACTGAGATCTGGTTATGTCCAAGGACAAATATACGAGCAAAAGCGCCAAATGAAGGCTATTATCGTTCAAATATTTTTCGCAGCGCGCGGGCTCTTTTAAAAATTGGGGAATATATTGAGATTGGTGTCTCAATAACTTATAGCCACTCCAATGATTCACGTTCTTCTAAAAATAGTAGTTTTAGGTTCCGTCCAAGCTACGCTGAAGAAATTTGAAAACGGTGTTTTCATTCTGAAAACGAATCAAATGTTTTCCGTCCACACTACGGTGAAGAAGTTTGAAAATTAAACGCAACAATCACCGGTCATTTTGGATTTGTGTTTGAAGAAAACTCGACCAAGGAAATCCCATGGTTATCCTGATGTTTTATCATTTTCAAAAACCTTTGTTTTCAAAATGTTTTCCGTCCACACTAAAACGCAAAGCCGGCGTTTTCAAATATCTCTGGTTTGAAGAGCGTTTTCGAAAAGCTCCGTTTTCAAAATTTTCGGTTCGGCGAACTTTTGCTTCTGGGTTGTGCCTTTAAATTCAGTCACGTGACGTGAATCGCACCAATCGCATGGGAGCAAAAACATTTGAGATAATGACTGCCTGGAGTGGGATTGGGTTCGACGCGAGCCATTCCTCGACTAGGCCGAGGGATTCGCAGAGCTTTCTTTGGTTCAGTTTTAAAGCTGGAAAACAGGAAAACGTAAGCTCTTTTACAAAGCTTTAGAGATTTATTCAATGAAGGGGAAATTTGAATTTTATCTCGGCAGTAATGGTGTCCAAGGAATGCTCTCTTGTAGACTAATTGGGTAAGTTTGAGATTTTCTTTTTTCCAGTAGTTCGTAGAGAATTCCTAGAGCCCTGTTTAACAGTTCTTCTTAAACTAAACTTAGTTTCGATAAGTTTTAGTTGGAAAATGTCTTCATAACAGTGTTTTCTTTCATTCAAGAATCATAGCTTAGAAACCCACAAAGTCGGTAAAAGCAAACTTCATTTCACAGAATTGATTTTTACGCTGTCCTCAAACTTTCGCAAAATGCTGGCTTTCTGTGACTGACAGTCTATGGCAAGTTGTTTTTCTAACTTGTAAGATTCCACTCTAATAATTTCACAATGAAATTTATTTCACAACGAAAAAGTAGAAATACGAGTGTAGTCAACTGACACCAGTTTGTCTCGTATCGTTTTCCTTTTTGAGTTCTAACTCGCTCTCTTTACAACACCGGATAGATACGCCTTCGAATAAACCATTTTTTTGTAGTTCGCTTGACTAAGATAGAGCAATATTTAAACAGTTGTTTTCCTACGTCTTTGTTTTTGAGATGGAGAAAGCAGGATATCGATTAAGTAAACCTGCACGAATTCTTCCGAGGCAAATGAAGGACTCCTATCCATGCATGAAAAACTGCTAAACTACTAACTGAAGAGCTTTATAAACTGCGGCAGTAGAATCGCTTTTGTCAATATTACTTTATGAGGTAAATACTTAAAAGTATTTTCCGAGCTTCAAATCTTTTGGACTGAAAAACGACGTGATTATTTCGTTATTGGAAAAGATTGCGTGACAGAACTGTGCCTGCAAGCGCGCGCTTTGCCTTATAAGGCACGCCTAGCCATTATTACGTCATGAATGTAAACTCGCGGATCAGAATCAGACTGGGTTTACAACGAGTCAGTTGCGTTGAAATTTGGAGCGCTGATTTGCGACAAATACGAGAATTAGACGGCATCGAGAGTAACACACTATGGCTGCTATCCAGGAAGGTGAAGTCAATTTTGTTTTTGCTTTCTTTGAATTCTCAATTTTGCATTTTTTACGCACAAAATTCATCTGAATTTCGAGCTGTTATTTGAGGTTTTGTTTTACTGAAGACGTGGTGAATTTTCTCCTCAGTGAATCTACCGGAACAAAAGGAAGTTGATCCTTGTCCGGAGGCCGAGAAGAAGGCTGCACCAAGTCAGGTAATTCGACAGAGTTAGTTTACAGAGTTTTTTTTTTTTTTTTTTTTGGCCACGTAGACGAGACGCGCATTTTCTGCCTCGTAGAACTGAAGCGTTTGTTGTCAGTGTGCAGCCATGCTTTCTTCAATGTTGAGTCTAGAAGCGCATCTGATAGAAAGTTTAGTTCAAACGTATTATTGACGTCCAAAGTACTTCCATAAGGAAAAAATAATTTCATTTTAACACTTAAAAATAAAAAGAGATCACGAGCGAAAACTCGGAATGGTTTTTTTTTTCAAATGAGACATGAGAAAGAGAAAGCACATATAAGCTTATTTCGAAAATATTAGTCCGATTTCGATCCTTCGGGCAGAAAAAAACTATAGATCTGCTTTTCAATTTGTTTTCTAAATCGTGTATTTTTTATAGCGTAAAGATCTTAAATTCAGTTTTGCAAGGTAATTGCAGAATTTGCGAACATTGGGAAAATACTTGTTGCGCGAACTAGTAAAAGATGAAGCATACAATGGTAAAAATAAAAATAAGAAATAAACTATACCAATAATTATAATATTATTTCTGGTAAAAGATTCTTGAAGAGTTTTCTGATTGGTTTGGATAATTTTGCGATAGAATTTATTACCACGAAACGTTACTATGGTAACGAAGTAAAAGCAGCGAATGGTCTGATGGGATTGTTGTAGGTCGTAAGTCTTCTGGAATGTTTTGGCTTTGCTGGAAAACATTCGGTCAACCTCTGGAAATTCTTCGGAATCAACCGAAACGTTGTTGAAACGTTTGCAAAATCTTTGATTGGAATCAATTGATAAAACATGAAACAATGTTTAACATCCTGTTGTTAATTATTCCCAGAAAGGCGAAGCCGGCCAGGAGGAAAAAACTACAGCAGTTCGACTGCTTAAAAGGTAAAGCAAAAAGCATTGAATTATTTCTACCCTCGAGGCCGAACAAGGAGATGACAACAGCCGTGAAACTGCCAGGAAAACAAGACTTTTATCTATCTTTTCTAATCTGGTAGCCCCCAACAGACCTTGCTTTTCCAGACTTTGCAAGCAATACAGCTACTCTGGCTTCTGCCAAGACAATATAATCTCTTGCTTCTGAAGTGTAGCCATTTTTCTGCTAAATTTTTATCATTTCTCACTCAAAATTCTTCTCCTAGCGTCAGTTTGCAATCGTTGGGGGTTGACTATTGCCCTCCCAAATTTTTCGTACTCCGCAAATACTGTAATTTTTATTTTCTTAGTTAATTTTTGGTGACGCGTTTGCACTGAACTTCTCAAGGACGAAACTCCACGTCATTCAGTCTTCTTACATATTCCTTCCCTAGAAAAAACAGTTTATATTTCTCGTAATTTTGTTACTTTCTTTTCTCTTTTCACGTAATCTTTTAGGGAGTCATGGCCAGATGAGCCAAAAAAGACCTGTGACGAAGTTAAGATACAGGTAAGTACTGTTATGGACAACTGGCACACGCTGCTATGAATAAGGGACTGAGCTGGGACGGATAAGTCTAACCGCTGGCAGAGATGCTCGCGAACTTCACAGCGGACAAACGTAACAATTGCACGCCACTTCCGGGTGACGGGGTCATAAAGTTTGTAAGAGTGTGAAGGTACAATATAGGAGACTGTTATAAGAAAACGTCAAGAAATGAGCAATTGTAGATCAAATTACAAGCTGTTTATCTAGGTGAATTGTACGAAACTTATTCTTTCAGTGAGTGTCTCAACGTTTGGCTTAAAACTGCAGGATTTCGGAGATTTAGAACGTTAAGCGACAGTTTTGGCGGAAAGAAGGCGGGAAATGCGAGCGTGTAATTGCTTTTTTCACCGCTGCATGCGAAAATCAAAACATAGTCTATCGTGGAGTGCATACTTTCAAACCCATTTTTGCCTCTCAAATTTGATCACTAAAATTTACCCTGTTTGAGAACTCTTACTTAAAATCTATGGAAATTGTATTTCCAAAATATTGACCTGGTCGGTGAAACTTTTTGCTGCTTTGAGAAAAATGAAGATTATTTAAAAATCTGTCTATGTTAGGAGTAAAAATTGATTGAATTTAGGGTTGGATGTTATTTCCAATTTCAGAAATTAGAAGAACTCTCTGTGTCTCAAAACGAAGAAATAACAAATCTTCAAAGGCAGATTGCGTAAGTAGAAAATGTCAGTCTCACTGGTTTGGTTAAAGGTTAGATAGTTACGCTTAAGTTCCCCGTGCAACAATGAACACAAGTCAGATATCGACCGACAATAGCGTTTGTAGAATTTCATTTTATATTCAACGCGCGCACAGGGAATAATTGTTAAATATTTTAAGATTAAGAGTAGCTGGTTGATTGAGTTTCAGACCAAATCTGTATCTGGAAAATACAGTTGGTTTATACACTATCAGAAGCATGCATATCACCTAAAATAGGTGATATGCTTCTGATACTATCTGAAAGGAATTTTCTATAGTGGTATTTCTCTTCTTCAGTAAACTTGGTGCAAGGCATCAAGACCCTGTAATTTTAATCTTTTTTTTCCTGCAGAGAGGCAAGGGAGGCCTTAGCCAGAGAAAGGGTGACAACCAAAGAACTTTGCGTCGAAGTACAACAACACAAAAAGTGAGTGTGAAAATCAGTTAATTAAGGCCAATACCATTCTCGTCCCCAGAGCCCACGATCCTGCTGGCCTGTGGCAGGGATCGAGAGCTCTGGCTGGACCTGATTTTCTGAGCATGCGCAGAGTATTCGTCTCGTATTCTCAGTCAATCAGATTTGCCAGATTTGACGGGAAGTCCGTGAATCGCGGACTTCCGGTGTTGGACCAGCCCAGAGCTCTCGATCCCTGCCGCAGGCCAGAAGGATCGTGGGCTCTGGGTACGAGAATGGGCCAATACTTGTGATTTTCAGCTAAAGTACGGAGAAATGAGGCTAAGTGGTGCCCAGGCAAAAGTTCCTTGTTTAATAGTGTGAGCGGATTAGTTAAACGACACCTAGTGTCTGTGCCTGACGAAACGTTCAGAAAACTGACTATAGGGCTGTAGACCTGAGCAAGATGGGGCCTTACTGCTCAATTTCAGCGTGTGTGAGCTGCAGATCACAAAGCACGGGTTTAGAAATATTATAGTGTAACAAGCTCATTTGGTTAATTTTTCGATTTAGAGCATGCAGTTTCTGAAGGCAACGCTAAGTAAATTAATTTAAACCATTGACTCTTTTTAAAATTAGAGCCCTTCCAAAACATGCCCGTTCTCAGTTTTCCACCAGCCTTGACGTCCTCTATCTTTCTTAAACTTTCGCCTAAAGAGAAGCCCGCGAAACTGAAGAGAATTTTGCAACTAGTGGGAGCAAAACCCTTGTCTGCTACTTTCTCGCTTTTAACCGCTTCAATATCTTCATGAGCATGAAGTCAAGGCTGATGAGAACTGAATGACTGAAAGTGCGGCGAAGATAATGAAACTTAGTTTAATATATATATATATTTTGTTAACAGGACGGCCAGAGATCGGACGATTGAAGTTAAGCACTTTAAACGAGAGGTTGGTTTAAATTGTAATGTAACCAGAACGTATTTTATTTACTTACTTCATATGAGACATAACCTAGTTCTCAAGCTCATTAATAATCCATCAAGTTTAAACAAAGGAAATCATGACCGTGACGGTGTTTGGATATCCGATCTTAATTAGTATAGATTTTTATAATTTTATTTCTCCATTTTCTCCTTTGTTTTACTTTCGATTGAGAAGATATATATTAAACACTCAAGACAGTATTTGAATACATTTCCAAAACACATCCAAGTTCGTCAAAAATACTCCGCTACGCTTCTTATTTTTCAACTCTCTTCTCGGTGTTTGGAGAGTGGTACAACACGGTCTTTCGTGTTTGAGATATTGCTTAAACCATTCATCTAATATAAAAGAAAAATCTGTAAAGGAAAGATTTTGAACTTTATTTTCATATAGATAAAATTTTACATTTTCTTAGTCTGCGAAAAATAATGGAGGAGTCCGGGTTATTAAACAATTAAAGGCCAATAGGCTACAGAGATATTTCGACACTTGCTGGACTTTGTTTTACAGCATTAGGAAAACTGTTTTTAATTAAACCTAAGAATGTTGTTTCCTTTGTCGCAGGCGACGAAGTATAAGAAAGAAAAGGAGGCGGTCATAGAAAAGTAAGCTTTTTATATTTTCCCCATGATAAACAAAAGAACATTTCCTATCAACTGATAATCAGAATTTTCTTATAACCGTAGTTGATAACTTTTCCGTGCAATACGGGGAAGATACTTTACTCCCACCGTGTCTCTCTCCACCCAGGTATATAAATGGGCACCGGCGAACTTAATGCTGGGCCTGCGATGGATTAGTATCCCATCCAGGGGGGAGTAGAAATACTCTTAGTCGCTCCATGCTACAGAAACCGGGGTTAAACTCCGGCCTGATGGGCCACTTGGCTCGTATGCAGACTGTACCTTTACTTTACAAAGTGACCACTTCTGTGGGCATATATTTAGAACTTTCTTGTGTGTTTCTGTTTTGCTGTACCTTCGTATTTCAAGTTTTTTTTTTTTTTTTGCGTTCGCTTTCTTTAAGGTTCTCCAAAACTGAAGAAGAAAAGAATAAGATAACAGCAAAGCTTAGATTTCTGAACAAAGATGGATGTAGCATCAATCGAGCTTTAAAGGTGAGCACAACAAATGATAGCCTAGTTTATAAATACAATTCTTGCATCTCTAGCCAAACGTAACCAAAAGTTATAAGCCGGGAAACCGAATCTTAGTATCGACTGTGTTCTCTATCTTGTTTTACAGTTTTCTCCATCCACACCTCCCCCCCCTCCCGGCCCCCTCTGCGCTCTACTCAGTGCTGTTAGGATGCAAATACTGGAATTGAACCATATTTTTGATCATTTAGAAACAAGATAATTGAATAACCGGAGAGAAACGAAGCTAAATCGTCATTTTTGTTGATATTTTTTTGTTGGTGCCTCACTTAAACAAAGCGCGGCAATTGGGGTTACAGTAATTTCGATCTCAACATTTCTTGATCAACTACCAGTTATTCACGTGTAATGATATATATTGCTCTGGCTATTTCAGAAGCCTTAAAGCATTAAAAGACTGATCTGTCCTATCGTTTTTCAATTTGATAATTTAGGAACAGAAAAGCAAGAATCAAAAGTTCACGAGGTAAGCCTCCATTACCGTAAACTTTTGTTGATATGAGAACCTGAACAAACAGGAAAATATATTTCTCACATACTGGCCATGACGTCACATACTGGTTATGACGTCATATACGGACTGCTACGTCATACGCTGGCTGTGACGTCACCTACTGATTATGATAACACATACTGAACATAACGTCACATACTGGTTATGACGTCACATACGCCATCTTAATAACTTCCGACGAGGACTAAACTCTGACTCGACCTTTTAATATGCTTCACAGAATGCTTGCTCAAGCTCAAAAGGGTGCTCGTGAACTCCAGAATGAAGCCGTGCAACTTCACAGTGCAGCTTTCAAACTTCAGAATAAAGTTGCTGCTCTGAGATGTGACAATGCGGAGCTCAAAGATACGAGCTTAAAACAACAATTTGAAATACAACTCTCTGAAGCAATTATTAGAAAGGTGAGTGGAAGAATTTTGTTAAAAAAAGCTTACAACATAAAAGATAACGCTAACGGCAACTAAGATTGTCTTATAACGCTTAGGTGAACATACTTTGTTTATCTAAGTCAGTACAGCTTTTGAATTCTCATGTGCATTTCTCACATACTTTCTTTTTTTTCTCTTTGGGAGAATCTACTTACCTGTCAAAACGTCTCTTTTATTATCATCAAATCACTTTATGGCGTTAACATATTTATCTTTTTTTTGTGAAAATTTACCCCGTTAACATTTTCATGGTTATTGAATTTTTGTTCATTTGTATTGAATTGTTTCTTCTTGTCTCTATTTTTCAAGATGTCCAGTGGAATCTCCTCAATGGCAGTGTAAGTTAAAGTCAACTATCTCCGTTGAATTGAAAATTATTTTCTACATACCTTATTCTTATTTTCAGTTGTAAGTAAAAACCAACTTATTCAAAGTGATCGAAAGTCTCTTAGAACCCACTGACTGCAACAAAGCATTCGAAATACTTCTAAGCATGCTTATCGTTTAAAAGAGCACGCAAGAGAGATCTCCATGGTTAAAAAGCTAATTTCAATTCTTAATTTTTATACCTTGGAAAACAGTAGTGCCCAATTAACATGATCATCCCGAAACATGTAAAACAAAACCATACTCCCCTCTAGTCCCAGGACTGGGAGGTGTTAGATTCCGGGTTGGAATTTCCTATTCAGGCATTGTTGGTTTTCTTGGGCAAGCTACTTTGTGCTACCTTCTGTTCGCCTTTTTTTCTCCAGAGTAGAATAAAACGTACCAGAAAACATTTGCTGTTGCTTATTTTCGACGGGGTAGGGGAAAGGACGGGGGGGGGGGGGTTGGGGGGGGTGGCGGAGGTTTACACAAGAAAATGCTCTCATCAACAATACTAAGAGTTCTCGTTTCTTTGGTATTATTTACACAGTGAATACGAGGAGAAGAAAGCTGATTTGCAAAACCAGGTAACTTTACTCAGAGTCACTGCTCATCATTTTAAATGAATTAGTTCTCAGACAATTTCTAGAGTTGCTTGTGCATATTTAAGAATACACTTTTTTTCTGCATTTTTAAATTCTAGCTCAGTGAATGCAAGCACTCTGTGAATGAATACAAGCTCGAACTCGAGGAAGCCATGGTCAAGTAAGTAAAACATAAAAGGGATATTGTCAGTATCAGGCTAAAATGCTGTAAGAAGTGTCAAATTTGTTCTGATAACTGCTCTGCTCGGCGGCGAGAAGATATAAATGACATTTTCGAGTGGTTGAGTTTGTTCGTTTCTTCAAGCCATCATGTAATTTTCTTTTGTTATGTAGACTAAGGACTCGTGCACACTGCGCCGGAGAAAATTGAAAACGCAGCTTTATTTTTACGGTTAGGCCTCCCAGAGGAATTTGAAAACGCTGGCTGGCTTTGCGTTTTACTGCGGACGAAAAACGTGCTGAAAACGGAGCTTTTCGAAAACGATGATGTTACGGTAATCATGTGATTTCCCTATCTATCATGATTTCATGCAGGCATGTCTTATGAGGGAAATTGGGTATTGTCGCGTTTTCAAATTTATCCGGCGTAGTGTGGACAGAAAACATTTGATACGTTGTGAAAACACAGTTTTCAAATTTCTCCGGCGTTTTGTGGATGGGGTCTTATCTATCGCTCACCATTTTCAGCGACTGTTTGCACAAATACCGTTAAAAAGCGGGAAATGATGTCATGAATATAATCATTAACCCTTTGAATACCAAACTTTCGCCAAAAAATACCGTTTTTAACCGTTTACTCAGGTTTTTTAGCTGCCATGACGCTAAATAAGCCTGAGTTTTGCTGAGAAAGCTTTTGTTTTTTAACTAAAAGGAGAGATTTTTCGAGGATTAGGTACAAAATTGAGCAAAATTTCAATTCCGGGCACGCGCATAAGCCAAAATTTGCCATTAACCGTTCTCAATTTTGTTTGTTGCCCCTTTCCTTACTGTTTTTCTCGGCCCTTTTACAATGGCTACCTTTTGCGTTGTATGTTCATTCTGGCTGCCGTGAAAAGTTGGATGTTAATTACGGGCGAAGCCTAGAAATGGACCTTGATCAATCATAGGCGTAGCGGACCATTTTACCACCGCTTTTGCACCAAAACTGATAACGTTGTTTTTCGATTTGCGAGGTCGGAATGTCGTCGATATCTAAACCTGACCATTGTGCGGAAAGGCCTAGCCTAGTACTACTATCTGCTTATCAAGAATATCTGATGACATTTAAATTGATGACTTCACAAGTGGTACAAAGAGCACGACCATTAATTACGCATATATGCGTAGTTGGTATTCAAAGGGTTAAATACGCCAATCGGGTCCCGGATGTGAATTCGTATGATTGAATTTTACTAGTGGTGTATTTTCCAGTAAAACACTGGTGTCTTTCTATATAACAAAATTGTTTATCAACTCCTTAAGAAATCATTTCGGCTTTTTCTGTCGGGCTAACGGACTCTTATGCTTGCAAAAAAGGCAAGTTATTCAAACAAGAGATCACAAATCTCAGTATCGTGTCGTAATGATCTTTTTTTTCCTAGGCTAGAGAAGAGCAAGAAGGATAACCAAACCATTTTGCAACGCTTTCGAGCTATGAAAGCAGCGTGCGACAAGAAAGGCAAAATTGTCCAGGTAAATATGGTGTTTGCTGATAGATAAACGTGTAAACTGTGCGCAATTTTGATTTCTTTGAACACCTAGTGAGCCTCGTTCCAGAGAAGCTTGAAAACGAGGTTAGATCTAGTATGTGGCAACACATTTTCTTAGATCCGCCTGACTGTTACTCCAAAGAAATTTGAGACTAGATTAAAAGATCAATAACGGTGGTGAGCTCCATCTGTATGCTTCCTTCAAATGAAGATGTGATAGCAAAAAGATAATTAATGTGATATTCTCCAATTTTAGGCCAACAAAGAAGAGAAGGCAGAAATGAGAGAGTAAGTACTGACCTCTGCTATGGTGGAAAGTTAATGCAATTCTTAGAATTCTTGAGAATCTAGTTCTTACCACAACAAAACAGCAACAACAACAACAACAACAACAACAACATCTTTATTTGTGCTCTTTAGACTTACACATAGCTGTATAACTTGAGAGAAATAAGTTGATATTTGCAGATACAAGAGAGTACAGCCGCTTATAAGTCTTGGCAATTACTTTCAAATACGTAGAAGTGAGATGTGATTTTGTTATGGAGGGTTCTTTATCAACATCTATGCCTTGAAAAGGAATTAAAAAAACGTACATAGAGCGAGCGAATCTTCTGTAAATTATTGAATAGTGATAATAAACTGTTGATTTGATTTTTTTTCAGGACTATCGACATACTTGAGGAAGAAGTAAGTAGCTTGTCAAAATACCATGACTTTCTTTGTAATCTCGGCTTTAATATTGGTAACTCCCCTGGCCAAACTTGACAGATTGTTGACAGAATCTGATCGAGAAAAAATGAACTGCTGAGAATACCTATATGGATCCATTTTAGGATATAGATAATGTGATCGCAAATAGAATCAAAACTTACTACGGGTGGACATTTTACTAGCTACATCTAAAAAAACCTCTCATTCCGTATAAAATCTACATATACAATTACGAGACAATTTCTGCGTAACGCAAGACTATTCAGTTTCTGAAGACAATTACAAACATAACTGAGGATGTACAGCAATAATGAATTTGTAGAATTCATACTGTGAAAAAGAAGAGGAAAAAAAGAGAGAAAAAAAGAATTCGTGTTATGTTCCGAATTAAGGTTTGAATTTTTGCGCCAATTAGAGAGTGAAAACAAATCTCGAGCGTGACAAAAAAAAAAAAAAAACTGAAAGCGTGACTCTAACACTAAGCCGACTGACGCTGAAAGTTCCATACTCTAGCTCCGATATTTTGATCTCTGCGAGTGTATCTTGAAACTGAATTGTCTTTTTTTCTTTTATGTGTTTTGCAGAACGAAGAACTTAAAAACAAGCTGAATACTGGCTTTATTGGACGCTACCGACAGATGAAAAGATTTTTTGTGCGTGTCGCAGACGCACTTCTCTTCAGAACCGCTTATTAATTTAGCGGGGGACTACAGGGGAGGGAGGGAATATATATATTTTTTCGTTTGCTTAATTAATTTAATTTGTAAGATAAATTTACGAAAACTGTAAAAGATTATAACAGATCACTGCGAAGAAAATGAACCAGACAATTAAGATACCAAACAATACGAGAGACTGTTACCAGTGTAAAAGAAAGACATATTATTTATTGATGAACTAGAAGATTTGGAAATATTGTCAAGTGAACACTACAGCTACCAGAAAAGAAGACGTGAATAATGACTTAAAAGACATGATCGGCATCGGTGGAAAAGAGAACTACCAGAACTTTGAAGAGGTGAGAATACTACACAGTAAAGTGAACAGAAAAGTTCGATGATGGACTGCCGGTAGCATGGGGTGGAATTAGTTTTGCCAAAGGTGGTGGTACATGGGTCATGATAAGCTGTCGATGGAGGGGTGGAAGACTGTTTGTGGGGCATGGGTGAAGTTGATAAAGCCAAAGATGGTAGTACATGGGTCATGATTGGCTGTCGATGGAGGGATGGAAGAATGTTTGTGGGGTATGGGTGAAGTTGATAAAGCCAAAGATGGTAGTACATGGGTCATGATTGGCTGTCGATGGAGAGATGGAAGACTGTTTGTGGGGCATGGGTGAAGTTGATAAAGCCAAAGATGGTAGAACATGGGTCATGATTGGCTGTCGATGGAGGGATGGAAGAATGTTTGTGGGGCATGGGTGAAGTTGATAAATAGCCAAAGATGGTGGTACATGGGTCATGATTGGCTGTCGATGGAGGGATGGAAGAATGTTTGTGAAGCATGGGTGAAGTTGATAAATAGCCAAAGATGGTGTACATGGGTCATGATTGGCTGTCAATGGAGGGATGGAAAAATGTTTGTGAAGCATGGGTAGAGTTGATAAATAGCCAAAGATGGTGTACATGGGTCATGATTGGCTGTCAATGGAGGGATGGAAAAATGTTTGTGAAGCATGGGTCAAGTTGATAAATAGCCAAAGATGGTGGTACTTGGGTCATGATCGGCTGTCGATGGAGGGATGGAAGAATGTTTGTGAAGCATGGGTGAAATTGATAAATAGCCAAAGATGGTGGTACTTGGGTCATGATTGGCTGTCGATGGAGGGATGGAAGAATGTTCGTGAAGTATGGGTGAAATGAATATATTTTGATGTCCGTCAACAGGACAATTATAACGAAGATCAACACAGGACAGATGTATTTGCGTGGCACATGGAAGCCAAGAACTTTTGTAAGGACGACAAATAACAGTCACGCTTATACGAGTCAACAATGCGATGTGCTGATGTGGTTCTCAAACTTTCAACTGGTAGCTAATGGAAAAATTCACGTGTTCAAGAAACGAATAAACTATTGACGAGAAAACAATGGAGTTTGAGACAGTGAATGTAAAAAGACTATGGTAACAAACCTAACTGGTTCATTTAATTTTTACTGAAAAAAATATGATAAGAATACTTCTGAAAATGACCTTAATAGTTTATTTTTTGATATTTTTATTTAGGTTTTCGATTTAAGTTCTTTCTTTTATTAAATAGTGAGAATTTTTTCTTTGTGGCTTGTGTTGTTCAGTTTGTGTTCAGCTTGCTATCTATCTTCGATCCTTCAAATAAGCAAGCCGGGTGCAAAAAAAAAATTGCTGGCGATTTTCGAAGTCATCCTCCGTTTCCGATTCTGTTATATCTCACAACCCAAATACGTTTTCTGATCGGAGGCAAACATGCCACTTGTCAGGGGTCAAAACGTATTAAATCCCTAGGGAAACAACAACTTGAACTTTGGACTCGCACGTGATCAGTTCGTGCACCTTGAAACCGCGGGCAAATTTGTGCGCCAGCCTGCGTCAAGCAAATACTTTTTTCGCAGTTTGTTCTATTTTGAGTTGGGAGTTATAACAAATCACTTAATGACTGGATCCACGGGAAACAGTGAGTTTTGTTTCATCTCGACCTTCAATGTTGAGGGTCTCGGCGAAACAGAACTCACTGTTTCCCTTGGAGCCAGTCATTAATTACTTATTCTACCTCGGAATATTTCTGTGCTTATTTCGATCAAGACAAGATGAAGCGTAAGAGAGTTAATCACCGTATAGGCCTTATTCTTAATATGGTAATCCTCTCAAGTTATATGTTAGTCATATATCCCCGCGATCCCCTCGCGGACAACGTTGCCACGCGCGTTGCGTGGATGCTTTTGTTGAGCATGAAATGCTTGTAAATCTTGGGCTGTCCACGGGACTAAAATCCGCGTCACATGATTGGCTTTTTCTAGACTCTCTTGGAAATTTCGAAATAAGTGATCTAAAAATAACTTAAGAGGGGTTGCCTTGGGAACAAGGCCAAAATGGGGGATTAAGGTGGCTCCATAGCGTAATCATTTGTGGCGTTGCGCGCGCAAGTGTTATGTTTTGAATGCCGTTTTTGCATTCGTAGTTACACCCTGTCCTCTCAAACTAATTACATGAAATAAGCAATGATTAAATAGTGTTTTACTATCATCTCTGTTAAAATTATTAGTTTTAGTCTTGAGTTAGAAATGCCCAAACAAATATGTTGTTTTACTTTTTTATGGCTTTACTTGGGATTTTCTTGAATTTTCTTCGGTGAAATCTTCCAAAATTTTCACAGCATATCGCTTCCTGCGGGACATGAATTTTAAACACGAAAAAAGTAGGGTTTGTAAAGGCAGGTTTTTCGATTTTTGCAAATTTACGTCGTTTACCGCTGCGAAAAAACTGGTCTTATAGATTTCGCTGAAAAACGAGTTCCGACTAAAGTAAAATATTTACTACCAATCTGCCAAGTTTTACGAAATTTCACCGAAGGACACGCGAGAAAATTCACTGTCAGTTTTGCTTGATGTGCTCAAGTTGACGTAATAAAATATCAAAAAACAGCGCAGGCAGATTACTTGAGCTTTCGTCTTCAGCGCGCGTGCGATCGTAAAACTGTAGGGAGCCACCTTAAATCTCTTATTCCTCATCCTCTCTTGAAAGAAAGGGAAAGAGATCGAATGTTAGAATCTGAAGAAGCAGGCTTAAAATTTTACCTTAGCTTCTCTATACTTAGCAAAATTTCTCAGGAATCCTTTGACAAGTACTGAAAAACTTGGGCAACGTTATTAAGATTACAGCGGGAAAAAAAAGAAAAAGAAAACAACAGACACAGTGGCATGGCATGTACGGTTGTATTACTTTTATTCTGATATAACTGTACTTTACTTAAGCTTAAATACTATACTTTTGATAAAAAGTCATGGATGGCCTTAATACATTAAGAGCGTTCGGCATGTACAGCGGAATTCAACGTAATGACTTTACACTGTGTGTAAATGCTTCAGCCTATTATAAGATTTTTTTGACTATTAGAACGGCAATTTTCTTGCTTCTTTTTTAAGAAATGATTATAAAATAACTTTGAAGGAGGAAGATCGATCCGTTTTTGTACATTTTTAAAAGCAGCTTTTTGGTGTGGTAAGGCAATTCGCAATGATCTTGGCAAGCGTTTGGCGGTGACGGTGTTTGGATATCTGATCTTAAATTACCTTAGAGTCTTAAGAATCTATTTCTCCGTTTTCTTCGTAGTTTTATTCTCTATTGAGAAGATATACAAGTCATGACAATCATTCGAGACTGTGTTTACGATTGTGCATCATATTTTCAACTGTACGTGTTCTCGTTGTTTGGAAATGTGGTAAAACATGTTTTTTCGTTCTTGATGTGGTGCTTCATCTGCCTATAGTCACATGCCATTTCACGGCCTAAAAAAGTAATTACATTCTCTTAGTCTTCATCTGCTAGATTACTTCAGTTCAGAAGGACGTCGTCTTTTCTACCCTATGAGCACAGTCTTCGATCTTCTCTTTTTTCTTTCTTTATGATCGAGGAGACTTTGCTGTTAGGGTACGTCTTTTTATTTCAGGTAAAAACAAATTCTACGTTCTCTCTTAGTTAGCGATTAGGGACCTGTTTACAGGGAGAAAAGCCGTCCCTAGTCGGAGGGCTACCCTTCTATGCCTGAACATCCTGTGCGAGAGAACTTACCAACATTTTTTGAAAATAAAAGCGAGCTGTTCACAAGTGAATTAACAAAGTCGGTTTTGGGGCCAAGGTCACCTTAGTTGGAAAGTCACTAACTTTCAACTCAGGGTGACTGTGAGGTCGCCCGAACCAACTATTTTTCCTTGCAAGAGCTTTAGACATGTCGAGACCTATGGAACATGCGCAAACTGTGTTAGGACCAATTGTTTGGCTCGGTCAAAGGGAACAACTTTTCTCCATATCAACAGGCCCCCAGGAAAACACTAAAGCTGTAATGTTCCCCTCCACTTCGGTTAAAAATCTTAATTCTTTTTCAAACGCATAGCGTAACATTATCTTTCAAGCTCTTGTTTCATTATTTCTGTATCCTTCAACAGACAAGTGACCGTTTGTGTTCTGTGCGAGAACGTAATTGTTTGCTCGCGTGACTCGCACGGGATTTTCATTGTTATCAGAAATATCACTATGCTTGACAACTGAAGGGCAGTTCTCGATTCCTAACTGAGACGCTCTTGAATTTGGTTGAGCCAAACTGTGCATTTTCTTACCTGCGCAAAATAACAAGATTTTCCCAAACGCGTGACGGAAGTCGCGATTGCGGTGAGTGTATATGACGGGATTAACCATAGAGCCACTGTAATGCATCCATTTCGTGAAAGGCACAATGACACTGTAGTCCACTTCACACGTCCTACAATAGGTCGTTATTAGTAACATAACAAAGAACGGTAACCAAGCAACAACGAATGCTACAATAACCACCGCCAGAGTCACTGCGATGCGGATTTCCCGCGCGAGGGATCGCGAACGTCTCGCACGTTCCCTCGTTTGCGCGATTTTGTAAATCAAAGAGTACGCTATGAGTATGATGAACAAAGGCAAGAAGAAACTCGCAGTGCTGACGAAAAGCGGATACCATTTAAGGTAGGATCCACTCACGTGATTGACGCACGCGACAATAATGGCATAAATCCACGCGGCAGCTATCGTCAGACAAATCGTCTTTCGCGATAAGTTTCGATGAATAGCAGGCTCCGTGACTGAAATACATCGCTCCAGGCTGATCATCACAAGATTTATGATGGACGCTGTGCCGCACAGGATGTCGTATGTGATGTACACTTTGTAAGCCACTGTATTTACACCAGGATTGACTGCAGTTAGAAGGGAAAGAAAGAATACATAAGTACGATATAGTTCGTGAATTTCCGCCATTCTTCAGTGCCAGTCAGAGTTTCTTCGCAAAGATCCTTACCATTCTCATTGTATTTTTTGGACAAGCAACGGAAAAAGCTCGTCCAGCCCTTTTAGTTATTATTTGTTATCCTAAAATGTATGAATTTTCGAAAGTTGAGGCAGCTCTGAACCCCTTCCGTAGAATTATCTTTAAACTGTGCAAAAAGCTGCATCTTAATACGTTGATCATATAGTTCAATACCATCACTACAGCATCAACCGATAAAGAATGTTATAAAGGCATGTTTCAAGGCAAAGTAAGAACAAATGGGTCACCACTGGGGGGGAGGAGGGGGGAGGGTGGCCGGAGAGGGAAGAGGACGTATGTCAAAGCAGGCGATGTAATAGAATCCTTCCAAGGGTAACTGACGTTTATTGCTTCATGTGACTCTGTATCCCGTTGTCAGTTTGCTTTTTCGTCATCACATTGCTTTGTCGAGTCGTCTCTCGCTATACGAAGATGAGCTCAGTTATTTCTCTGTGACCAAGGCTTGTTCGGCTTCCGTCCGGCTCAGTTTCGAAAAATCAGTTTTCCTTTAATACTATTTCAGTCTTACCACGCACGCCCGCTTTTTCAGTAAAGTTAGTGGAGGTCCAGTTTCACCTCAAATATGTCTTCCATGGACATTAATCAACTAGGTTCGGTTTTTTCCCAACGCTATCTCGGTATCCCACTTTCACTGCAATTTTGGTCAAAACAGAACTAGAATTATAACCAAGTACTTCACTCGCACATAAAAAGCTTATTAGAACACAAAGATGAAGATACTATTAAGTTAATCGTTGATGACAGAGCAAATTGTAATTAGTTTTAGCAATATTTTCTGAGATACGACTAGGAAATTTGAAACAATCCACCAAACTTTTTCAAGTGACTGACGTCATAACCTTGTGAACGCGTAACCCATTATAACACTGTTATTGTTTTGAACACTGCAATTAAATAGTAATTTGCAACAACACTGGACCAGTAGGGTTCTATCAATGAAAATGTATCTGTAAGGCCTTGACCTTTTGAGGTCATGTTTAGGAGACTTTCCCTTTTATAGCGGAAAGTTCTCCAAAGGGCTAGGACGCTGACAGGATACGTAGAGTTGGTCCTCAGACCATTCAGTCATTTTACCATTATACTTCACATAAACGCATCTGACATATATCTGTCTAAGACTAGGGACATCGGCTCGGAGACTTTGGAAGTGTTCATTCTATGGCAACTTACGAAAACTAAAAGGGATTAGTTTGTCATTTAATCTTAAATTCCATTTGTCACGGAAATGAGGGTGTGGATGGAGTGTTTGAATTTTAGTTATTAGTTAAATTTTCGGCATTTTTTCGGCTATCGGTAAAAATGTTAGTCCATAATTTAGCTATTTGACTGACAGATCTCAGATGTCAGCTTTCATTTAAAAACATGTCATTTCTTAACTGACAGTTAAAATGGTGCCAATCAGTTTTCAGCCATTAGTTAAACGTTATCCAGATCCTCGGAAGTCTTGTCTTATAATCCAAGAAGAGGATTAACTGATTTTAAATTTCCTTTGTTGAATCACTTCGCCTCCCTTGCAGCAAAACATCTTCTAAAAACTGAGTAAACAAGGAAAGTCAATTTGTTTACTTATGACACGCTTTGTTACGTTAGCTTGACGCACCAAAAATAATAAAACGATTTGTTTTACTTTCTTGACATGACGCCCACACATAAAGTGGTCTGAGGTATAAACGTTCACGTCCCCTTTGTAAGAAACGTCCCAAGACCATCATTGCCTTGCACTTCGTAAACAAATTAAATATTCTTGACTTGGTGAACACTACCAGCTGCAAATCAAAGCAGTTTATGGCAGACGAGAGCGATAAAAACAAAACAAAACGAAGAAAAAAAAAAAGAAAAAAAAAGAAAAAAACCCAAAAGTTTTCAAAGTTTGGAGCGTTGATTTTCTTAGAAAAACACTTTCTGTCAAGACTTGAAGTTTGTGTGTGTCATATTCACTGCCTACGTTATTTGGTGTCTCTTGACATTTTTATTTTTGTGTTAAAGAGGTCATTATTATCAGGTCATAGTGGCTTGCCTTAAAATATTCGAATCTACCGACTGTCACTCAAGTTCAACAGTTATTTACCGCAGTGTCAGCCACGTAAGGCAAACTTACCACAAGAAAAACGTTCTTCTTTTTGAAGATATTTTATGTGTCGTAGGGACAACTGGCTGAACTTAAAACACACCTTGCATTGTACTTACCTAATAAGGGAATGACTCGATGTGATCGGAAATTAAGACTTGTGGCTAAGAGGCAAATTCCTAGAAATTTATTACGCGAGTGAGTTTCTTCGGCCAAATGGCTTGGTTAAATTAACAGCGCGAGCACAGTTTGATCACGGATTTTAGTTAAAAATGGCGCATTTCGCCATCACAGAACTGAAGGAAATTACAAGATCATGTACCCTTCGGTCGCATTAGAAAAGTTGATGTAGCTAATTTGTTATATAACCTTTCGTAACCTCTAGCTAATGGATTTCGCCTTACCTAATCTAAAGTAGATCCAGTACGGGACAGAAAACACCCCAACCATTATGTCAGCGACGGCGAGCGAGACCAAATAGTAGTTTGTTTTGGTGCGAAGCTTTCGATTCTTGTAAATAGCTGTGCATACAAGAGTATTTCCCGCTAAAATGACGAGGCTTAAAAGGCCAAAGAACAGTGATTCGGCGATCAATGCCTCGCTTGTTGTTTCGAGTTCTGTGCTGTTAGGAGGCATGGCAGCCTTGCGCATCCGTGATTCTCACCTGGAACAAAAGCAAACAAATGTGGTTCAGTTAAGACAAGTTATTACAAACCAACCTAGCACGGACGAGTTGTTAGTGCCGGTCAATATCTGTGCTTGCTCATCCGGAATAAACAACATCTCTTTTACCCTGAAATATTTAGCCGGTTAGCAAAATCCCGGTCGAGATTATGGCCGCGTAACTTTTAGTTATAAGCAGAAAGCTGAACAATGAGTGACTTCACTATACAGAGTTTGACAACAACTCTTCGACAAGTCTATCAAAGATGCACTTCTAAGGGTAAACAACTTGCTTTGTTTACCAGACACGTGTCTGTCAAAAATATTAGTTCCAGCTTTCTCAAGTACATGAGGTCAGTGGTCAGAATTTTTCATTACCAGTTCTGAATGAAGCGCTACAACTGCGTGAAATGATCGCTTCCAACTCCTTTCAAACGTAAACCATATCCTGACGCGGAAAATTGTACGATTCACTATTCATTTTATCCCCGCATTGTCCAAATTAAACCTTTTCAGCCAACATATCTCAATTCAAATCTAAAAAAAAAACGTTGCAATCGGTAACATATTAACCTGATACCTGACATGCGGCGAATCAAGGTTCTCTTCAATTGCGTTAAATGGTGATCCCATTTAGACAAGATCGCGGCAATTGTTCAGAAAGTCTATTTCCATCAGCTTATAAAAAAGTTGTGTTGCATGTTTCAACTTACAACAGAACTCGCAGCACTGATCACCAAAACAGGTTCCTTGCACTTGATCGGCCTATAAGAATCAAGAATTGAGGTTGATTAGAGAAACAGGTCTTTCGTCAAGCCATTGAACCGTATTGTTTTCATCTCGACAATCATGTCAACAAACTTAGCTTTACGACTGAAACAAAAACAATATTTTCAATTCCCGCTGTTTTTGCAAAAATAGAAGGTTTTGCTGGAGGCTTCGAGACATCATAGAGGGAATATTATTAGTCTGTTCACATACGAAGATTTTCTAGACTGAAAAACCAGCATTTCAAAACGTAAACAGGCTAAGCGAAGATGAAAAATCTGCTTAAATATCACAAGAACTTTTCCTGTTAAAAGTCTTCTACGTATTATAAGTAATATTGACTAGAAAGCCACCGGATTCAATTGTCTGAATGCAGATGGTATTTGAGACAAACAAACGGATTATTAAAATCACTGGCGGCCGATTTGTTTTGCTTTCGTTTTACGCACAGAAAAAAAATTACCAAGGCAAATGTTTTGTTTTGACATTGGTGCGAGTGGCAAAATATGCGATATTCTCAAGAAACCCTAAAACACAAAAATAATGGTGCATTAATTGACCACGGAAATCAGTAACAAAAGTTATTTCATTATTATCGCTTATCAGCGGTCAGAATGATTTCAGAGAAGCTTGTTAAAAAGCTCTATCGATTGTCATGGCTGAGCAGATGTCGTGCAGATCAACTTAGAGGCCCTGAGTTTATTTTTGTGGCTTTCAGCTCATAACATTCCCTTATCATAACTGTCATAGGTTGAGTACAGTGCTTTACGAGTGACTCCTCCGCAAAGTAAAGAAAGTAAGCTCAGTAGAACTCCGAATAAAGGGGTTGTTTGGGGAACGAGGTAAAAACAAGACAGACAAGGATACATGAATTTGCATGTAAAAGCGTATTTGAACATGCTGTTGTTTGTAATGATGAAAATAGAATCTCAAACTGGTTTCTAGCAAAACATATAGCATGCAGCGTTTGGAGAACTGCACGAAAGTCAGCCGCAGAATTTATGTGCGGCACTAATGAGACTGGTCAATTTCCAAACATTCACCGCAACGTTACGCGAGTGCGCTTTCGGAATCTTCACGGAGCAGTATGCCATACATACCGTTCAAAATAGTTTTATCAAAAAGCCTCCCAACAGCTCCACAGTTTTTTCTTATAATTCTTTAGGTATTCCACATAAAAACGAGATCGCGTCGTTACGCCGCCGTACTCCGACAGTGACCTAGACTATGCAACCGAGCCGAGGAGTAAAGATAATTACGTAATTGTCTTTACATTGACGTAGGCAATGTTTTGTTGATTGCGTTAAACCAAAACTAAACATTGCTAGACATGTAAGACAACGTTTACACTACGCCGGAGAAATTTGAAAACGGCGTTTTCACTCACAAAACGCATCATATGTTTTCCGTCCACAGTACGCCGGAGAAATTTGAAAAGGCAGCAATCAACGGTCATTTTGGATTTGTGCTTGAGGGAAGCTAGGACAGACAAATCACGTGATTATCTTGACGTCATAGTTTACGAAAAGCTCCGTTTTTAAAATGTTTTCCGTCCACACTAAAACGCAAAGCTGGCGTTTTCAAATTCCTGCAGCTTGAAGAGCGTTTTCCTAAAGCTTCGTTTTCGTGACGGATTAATGCGGACAGTAGGCCTAGCCGTTGAAATATAAGTACGTAGTTTGGACGGAGTTTTAGCGAGGCTATGACAGGGAATGATTTGAGCTTTTCACTTTTTCAGGGCTCTCTTAACAAAGTGATTTCATAAAATGAAAATCTACCCTCCGTCTTTAATCTTCTCACAGAAGAAATGGGTAAGAAACAGTATTTGAAGAGTTCTACGCACTTTTCAATGCGCAAGCCCGCATTACATATAATTTTGTCGTGTTCCATGCATTCTTTCTTGATTATATTATTCAGCTTGAGCTTAACTCGATAGACACATTGCGATAATTGCGAACTTATAATTTAACTGAACTTGAGAAACAATGTGTATGCAGCCAGAAGATCGAGGAGGTCGTGATAAAATATCAGGTAAATGTATATTGCTTTGCATTCAGAAGGTAATATTTGTATTTCACAGCCGATAAACAGTCCTCGTTTTGGTGAAAAGGAACTTGTTTGATAAGTTTAAGCCAAAGTTTTGTCTGAATCGCTTCGCTTCGCCTGAAATCCTGTTTATTTTATACTGATTCAATTGAACAGAGATATCAGATAATTCGATGGTTTATATAGAGCCATAACTGCCTAATGATCTGTTTAGAAAAGGAGGCTTTGAAGACCAGGTTTTACGTCAAATGCGTGGGATGAAAGTACCATGACTAGACTTCCTCTCTGGTTAAAAAAAAAAAGCGTACTTTGTCGATTTCTTTACTCGATGAATCCTCTAGCCGAGCATTCAACCGGTAGAGCTTATCAAATCATGTTTAATGCGATGAAACTAACTTTCATGCAAACTTGTCGGTATTGTGCACAGTGACGTCATGCTTGGTACCTAAGCCTTCAACATGTCGGACAAAATGGCTGACGATCAGAGTTCTCACCACGGAGTTTTCGTTGCCATAATTTGGTTAAAACGTAAGAAAGGGTAATTCCGAAAATCTTATAGCGTCTTGCAACACATCATGTTGTCATCAAAGCGTAATTTTATAAATTCTTCTTTTTATAATTTCCGTTCTCTACAAATTGCTCTCGAGTGCCGCTTCGCATTCAGGCCGAACTTAAACTCCTGATCAGAATAACTTTGTGCACTGTGAAAAGAAGTCTCTGGTTTAATGCTTGTGCGACCCAAATTTTGCTGTAAGGAAACGTTTTCGTATTTCTTGGCCCATCACTTTGGTTAAGCTTCCTAAAGACTTGCACGAAAATGCACTGAGGCAGGTGCTTAATAATTGCCTCGAATTTCTCGAGAATCAATTTATCTCTTTACCATTACAATGAAAATATTGGTTAAATCGTGTATACGTTGTTTTAGCCCGTATTATTGTATTGTATTGGGCAAATCCAGTTACGTAATATGTTTTACTTTCAATGTCGTTTCATTCATTAAGTTGCAAATGGGCGTTATTGGGGTGGTGCGAGATCCCTATTAGGAAAATATAACGTCAGCTATTTCCCTCTGCAAGCTTCTAGACACTTGCAAAAACATGACAACATTTTCCTAATACGGACTGAATAAACAATTCAATAATATTCATAAACATTTAGCTACAAGAAAACTTAAGTGCATTATTTTTCAAAGGCATAACTAATCTGACCTCTAAAACTAAGAAGAGCTTTTTAGGTGATTGCTTTGAAAGGAGGGAATTGGTAAGAGTCATTAAAAATTCATTATTGAACAGAAATTTGGAAAAGTTATGAGCTTGAAAAAGATAAACACATAATATATATTATTTGGGTCGCCCAACTGATTAATTCGTTCGACACTAAAACAATAGGGTTTAGACACAGCATCTTGGGTATACCAATAACGAATAATTAAAAAATTGAAACATAACTTAAAATGTATATCTAGGAAATGTCAAAATGTGTCGACCAGAAAAGATCATGCTTTCGAGAAATGGCTTTCTGTCAAAATGTATGAGAGACGATAAAGAAGGTGTCGGGGGGTGGAGGTGGGGGTGGGGGTTGGTTTGTATGTTCTCTTGATCCCTAGAAAATTTCACTTTTTCTCCCTAGGCTTGTTCTCTTCTAAGTATTTCATTGCTCCCTAAAAGTTTTTCTTAAACTTCCCTTCAATAGTAGAGACATCCTTTGTACCTCAAATTAATCCCCAAAATATCCCTTGTTCTTTAAATAAATGAACATGTTCCCTTGTTCTCCAACACACCTGGGAGACCCGCGATAAAATCAAACTATATTTTTATTGCGGATATATTAAGACAAACTAACCAAAAAGAGTAGTAGTGTCACTTAGGTTTACGTCACATTCAATGGTTTGGTTCGCGATTTTCTCAAAACTCTATACTATTCAAACGACATGATAAAAGAAGTTTTCAAAATTAACGAAACCCTCGCCGAAATCGAGGCGGAATGTCTTGATTTCCTATGTTTTTAGCCGTGAAATACGAGGACAAAGTCATTACGTGTATGCGATAAAAATGTTATTTTTCTCGTGAAAACATGAGCAGCGCCCACAATTTGCGTATATCAAACTGTTTTGAAATTTCTGCAAAAATGTTGATTTGGGTGTTTTTTCACTCTATACACTGAAATAAATGGCTATTTCTAGCGTACTTCAGGGCAAAAAAGTGTGTTTTCTAAGTTTTTTGAACAAAAAAAAACTACAAATATATTATTATTAAAATATATATATATATCATTCACCGTTCTAAGCCTTGCCGTAACATAAAATCCCATTGACGTTTTAATAGAGTATTGTCAATAATTTGGTGGATATTATTTTACTAGCATAAAATAAAAACAATAGATTTCATGAACCAGGTTCCAAGGTTCTGATGTGAGAATATTCGTTTCAAGCAGAGTCAATGATAAAAGAAAATTCAGTGCGAAAATTACCTTAGTCATACGCTTTTATCTGGTATGATGTTAACGAGCTGTAATACACCAATATGGCGTCTAATGCATAAAAACTAAACAATATTAAATTTCAGAACGAGTTTTTTCTTTTTTAAAGACATTAAACTTCGAGGTTTATAATTTTTACACTACATTAAAGTAGAGTGATAGGTTTTCGCGAAACATTCGCCAGAGTCCTAATTTAGGCCGAACGTCGAATTTCTAAGGATTGAAAAACAATTTTTCGACACGAAATTCCGGGCGAAGATTTACAAAGCAGCATATATTAAGAAAATGTCAAAAAGACAATATTATTAGTAAACATTTCAGCCCGTCGGGAATATTAAATATCTTAAAAATAAGAATAAGACTAAGCTCTCAGAATCTACCGAGCTGAATCACTTGACAGCACCACTTACCAACCCTAGTTTCAAGCCTTCGAGGAATTACTGAAAAACTTCCACCAGGTTCCAGAATGTACTGTCTCTCAATCGGCTTTTTAAACCACACACCTAACACAATAACAAAAAGATTTAAAAAGACAGGTTTGATTAATTTGTCTCGTAAACATGACGAAAAAACCAATGCGCAAAAAGAACACAAGGTGTTACCGATTCCCACCGGAAAATTCGACTAGCTTGTGGGAAGCAAGGAAAAAGCTTTTCTCAATTTTCCCATTATTACTCCAACTTAAAATTTGCCTAATACAGTTTTTTTAATTGTTAAACAAGGACTGTTTTTAATTCAGCCTTCGGCTATAAGGAGTTAAGTTCACCTAGAATTCTAAATCTCCATCACAACAACAAGAAACGTCGATTGACGTAAACACTTGATCGGACGATGAATTAAAAGTTCATAAAATCCACTTTACTGTGTTTACGTTTCTCTACGGAATTGACAGATGAAATCCTAAGCTAACCGCGGATGAAAACGTGTGAAAATTAGCATTTTTTAATTCATGAAAGTGCGAATGATTTTATTCCTTTAAGATTAAGCGCACGGAAACCTATCTCCGATTTAAAAAGCAGCTGCAAATTTTTATTTCTCGTTTCTTTCCAGTCTATTCTTCTCAATTATTAGAAATGTTATTCTTGAAACAGTTAAGTTTGTTTTCGATATTTTCTAGTCGAATTATATAGCTTAAAAATCCGTTGGTACAACCAATTTATTTTTTCAAACAGCAAGGGAAAAGTTATTTTTAATTTTCACCTGTACAACATAGTAGAAAGTGATTTCTAACGAGTGCATACGTTTCAAGAAACTGATATATATTTTATTCATCTTTAATCCAAAGCATATATGGCATCTAACTGAGAATCTTTAAAAACTTCATATTACTCACTGAATTACCTTGCCAGGTTTTTTCACAATACTCGTCGAATGTGACTCTTTATATTTGTAAACAACAGAAAATGTAAGATCAAAGGGCTACTTAAATTATTTAACTTAGTTCGTGTCGTTGCTTCGTCGCATTACGCCAGTAGATTGCAATTATTGAGCCAAAGCAAACGGACTGACCTGGTTGACATACAGCTTGCGGATTTATTTTCATAATGATTTCTGCCTGGCGGTAGTACGATTTGTTGTTTGCGGTGACAATTTCTTGGCGGCGTTTCTGTGAAAATCTCCAGGAATTCATCTTTCGCTAAATTTAAAAGTTCTGTGTGACCCTTGTTCTGCCTTACGTTTCATTGCATTGAAACGACCAAAACGTTTAGCAAAGTTTTAGTAAACCTGAGGTTTTTCACATGGTTATCGTGATATCAACGTTTCATAAAAGCTCCGTTTTCAAAATGTTTTCCGTCCGCACTAAAACACAAAGCCGGCGTTTTCAAATTCCTCCGGTTTGAAGAGCGTTTTCAAAAAGCTCCAATTTCGTGACGGATTAGTGTGGACGGTAGGCCTAACCGTAGAAGTAAAGCTTCGTTTTCAAATTTCTTCGGCTTTGTATCGACGGGGCCTTAGCTACAAAGTCGATAAGGAAACAGTTTCGTTCCCTGATAAACGAATGTGTTGCAACTTTGAGTTCATCAGTCAAACTTAGTTAATAGAGGGAAATGGTCATGAAAACCCGAGGAAACTTCAAAGGAGCACATGAAAGTGCCAAGATTTATCTTGCAAGGTCCACGGCCGTGCATGCACAATCTTCTGTTTTGCGATTATAAACTAGTACTATGAATGAATTACGTAACCGAAACGTCTCTGTTGGTAAGTTCTTCGGTCAGTGGTAAACAACAAATGTGTTTTGTGCACGATCAAGGACAAAAAGTGAACAAAAACATACAACAAAGAAAGTTGTCGGGTTCCATGAGGAATTCCCTTGAATTAACTTCAATCTTGCCAAGAGATTCTTTGAGAGGACCTTAATCTTACTATACGTTTAAGATAATCATTACTGTTTTAGTTTTAGTTTACAAAAGCTTTTGCAACACTGTATGCATTTATGGTCATGCAAATAAAGCTAGTTGTTGTTGTCGTTGACATTGTGAAATTTGAAATTTTTCGTTCAGCATTATGGGCGAATAAGAAATGAGATACGATTATGTAACCAGCACTCACAAATTCTTTGCACTTACGTTCATCTCCCAGTTAAACAATTCGAGTTAGCGTCCCGGGCGTTTTAATTTTCCTTTAGTCACACAACAAAGGGCGCTTATCGGAATAGGGGCGCTTATTAACAAGAACACATTAGGGGAGGGGAAAGTGCGCTGGTTATTAGTAAAGCGGCGCTTATCAGGAAAGCGGGGACCCTAAATGGAATCATTAGGGTATCATAACTCCTAGTATGGCTTCAATAGCGGAACCCAAAACAAACTAAAACGATTTGAAAACGGAAAGCACTGAAATAATTTCAGCAAAAAGGAAGCGGCAAAGTTGCTTCCGGGTCAAAAAGGTCAAGAGGATATCAGTACCCGATAAAGAGGTTAAAATCAATTTCTAAATGAAATTTTTACAGATTAGTTTCCTCAGGGCTTGAAGAGTTCAAAACACCGGTTCTCTTCCTCGCGACACCATACTAAGATAGTAATTATTATATTTCATAAATAAATTTCAACTCTAACTAACAGCCCAATGTGTACGATCATTTTTGTTCTGGTAGATGACACAACATTTTATTTTATTTCAATAGCAATATTCGACGCTCTGATGCTTATTGTATTCTCATTAGCAAAATACGTGTTAACTTTATAAAATAAGTAAACCTAGAATATGTTAATACGCAAATGCTGAATGACAAGGATACAGAAATTCTCAAAGTTAGCGAAAATGCATCTCTGCAAATCGCTGATTACGGAAACTTCTAAAACATCGAAAGTTTTGTCGCGCAAATAACGCTTTCCTCCGTACGTGCAAATATTTATCAATTGTTTCATCGTCGTTTACACTGATAATTTTAACAAATTTTTTCTTTTTTCAATATCTTCGGTTTCTGCTGTTTAATTATTTCTGTTTTTTAATTATGGTATAAATTATATTAATTTTACACTGAAGAAAAGAAAACGCCATTCTATTTTTAGACCTCAAACTTTGTACGTCTCAACTCGCTAAGCTCGAAGACGAGAGAGTGAGGAAAATTTAGCATAAGCGACCATAAAAAATCTAAGATAAAACTGAGACGATGACATTGTGAGAGATTTCACAGAGATAATTGATAAATATGCAGCCATGATGGACGGAGTTATTATTTCCATCTCCTGTCTGCCTGTATTTTGAATTTATGAAGAGAAATTAGGCACCAATCTGTCTTGAGAAATGAGAACCAATGGAACAGAAAAACAACACCGAAATGTAGTGTTAAAGACAGATTGTACAAAAACCCTGCAAATTTAAGAAATCATAACATTACCCTCAGGGTTTAGATGAAGATCGACAAAGGTGTAAGAGAGTTCCGCCTTTTCTCTGTGGACTGAAAAGTTGTCATTTACTTCCTTGTACTGAGCTTTAATTACTGACCGATAGCCAGTTTGCCGGGCTGTTAACGATATGACGATGTTTCCACGATGCAGATATCATACTTTAAATAGAAATGAGTATAGTTCTTGAGAGATTCAAAACCGAAAGCGAACTGAACCGATGAGTCTTTTAGAGGAGTTGTTTCCGATAACGTATATATATACTTCCCTCATGCAGGTACTTGGATTAAAATGTGATGAATACCTAAAGTTTTGTTTGGTAAAGTGTCACCTCGAACTTTGATAATGGAAAAATTAATGCCAGTTAGGCTAGATCGGCGACAGCTGGTCGTGAATTCGGGTAACAAGATTTCGTTCTCCGAAATTTTATGCTATTTTAAACTACAGCTGAAGATCCGAATAGTTCGAACTCGGTCGTTTTATACAATTGAACGGTAAATATTCCTTTAAAGAGCTCTAATGATTCGTGGCAGTTTCCCAGCGACCTCTAAAGGTATATGATTGGGGAAGCCAAACCCCTATAAACTCCGTTTGAGTAGCTATCAGATTTATAACGACTAACCTTCAAAAGATGAAATGGAGACTTCGACTGTGCAAGATTGCGAGGGATTTAGCTTTCGATAACAAGTTTTACTGACTCGTCCATGATGTTGTTTATGTCTTAACTCTAAAGTCTCATGCAAATTTAGACATCTTAGAGGCGACTCAACAATAGAGAAACGACCAGCATTGTTACAAATGTAATGATCACATGGAAGAAGTAAAGGAATGAAATAAAAGAGTTTAATTGTTCACTATTTATAGCACGGTATTAATATGACATCAACGAGATTAATGGAGTCATCGATGGGGGTGCCATCGCTTTAAAAAGAGTGTAACACAAAAGCTCACCTGGACTGAATGGTTCGGTAAATTTCGTTCAAAACAATTTCTGTTCAGCGCATAGAGAAGTTGCATTCGCTTTCTTTGCCTCGAGCGGTCTCCAAAATCTTATCTATCGTAGGTCTAAAACTTGGAAGAAAATTCCCGGATTGTTTTCTGATATTTGAAATTAGTTAAGCTTTTACTCTTTGCTAAATTTCCGGTTCGTTTAAAAATTATCTGGGCACACAAAAATGCAGCTGTTTACACAAATTAATCAATGTTTGGAATGCTTCAGGTAAAAAGATGGCTAAGAATTCGTACGCAGAAAGAAACTTAAAATGCAGGGGACCATTGGCTAGAATCATTTTGCAGGAATCTCACCTCAGCCTTCCTCTTTCTCCTCTGTTGCTCTTCAGGCCTTTGCGTGGTATAGCATGCAGTTACAGCGCAGGTTCACAAAAAATACTGTTAAAGCGACACTTTGTTTACATTATTTCATAGTTAGCATGAATTAATTCAGTCAGATTAAAATAATCAAGAAAACAACGAAAACAACAAAACTTACAACTATCTGCCATCATTCAAACTCTTCCTTGAAAAATCCCAGAGTTATCTTTACAGACAACTCAGTTTAAATCAAATGTTGGGATTAAATACAGTGGATTTGAGACTTAAATTCGCAAGGTGATGTACGTAAAAACTTTCGAACTATAGTTTATAATATATGTAAACACAAAGCAGTAATTTTTTCCTTATTTCCTTAACGTTTATAAATTCAATTAAGCACGTTAAGGCCGCATGCCGCAGAATGACTGCACAATCATTTAATGCGAGCGTCAAGATCCTACTCACTTTATAGCTCTCAGCTTGTGCACCAGAGAGCGAGTTCAGAGGCTAGGCGGAGGAGAAATACTGCAAAATTTAACATGGTATTTAACACCATAATCGAAGAACACTGAAGAATTAGTTTTTTGTTTGCTTACCGAATTTTAAGAAAAAGGAAGTTATGACGTTAAGTTATACCTTGAAACTGCAGCGATGTGATTTGTTGGTCTGCGATTCTGATATTTAGACACAAAAGTTCAGATTGAAAGGAAATCTGACGTTTTCACCGTTACAGAGGGTGGAAACTAGGTGGAGTCGGTTGTCGCGAACATATTGTATTATAATTAAAAGAGCTGCTTTTTACACAAGCTTGAGATGTAAGAAAACAGGACGGAAAGAAAAGAGAAATATACCTTCTTTCCTTTGTTTTTCGAAAAAAAGACTTAATTGTATTCTTTTAAAATCAGGGCGTGGAAGAGCAAAAGTTAAAAATCTTATACTCGTGTAAATAATGAACGCTATCTCGGCATTTTTGTTGCTTTTTTGGTTAATTGAAATAACGCAAAACTTATGATTGAATACTCTGCTCGTTCACCGTAAATGTTCCAAGAACACCTGCAAAGATGAAATGTTAAGTGAATCTTTGAAAGGATAAAAACATTGTCACTAGTTTTTAGCATTTTGTTGAAGACATGAAGACAGACTTTCAAAATGTCTGCCAACCTTGTTCAATTTGGTACCACAAACGCGTGCATGCATGACGCAATACAACATCCATTTTTAGCTTTATTGCACTTTTATGGCAAGGTTTCCATCTTTTGAGTTTTGAATTTTTGAAAGTCATGCTGACGATAGTTTCTCCTTTGAATAGCGGAGTCGTTTGCGCGGCTAGCTTAGTTATACATTACCACAAAGTGCGAAAGCAGCGCGTCCATTTACAAAGAGAGGAAGATTGTGTCATTAACAGAATAAAAGCCTAATGCACCGACACATGTTAAATCACGCCAAAACAAAAGACTTGTTTTGTATATCTTTAAATTGGGTGAGAAAAAAAATCTTCTTGGATCCCAAATGGAATGAAAATATCTTATATTATTTAATTAACATAGAAAGCTAAAGACCAAGTGTAGATCAAAAGTATAATTTATATACAATAATAGATTTTGTCCAATTTTGCAACTAGAAAAATAATTTTGTTGAAAATCGCAACAGCGGGGGAAAATTTGCCTCATTCTTTCAGAACTGAGGCTCGCTCAAACACCGCCAAGAAATTATATTTACTTGAAATTTTAAAAAAAGATTATAATTTCTCTTATTTTCAGTTCCAAAGAGTTTCACAGTTAGATGATAAACTAGAACAAATGTGTTGTTTGTGTTTTCTCGATCACTATATATGAACGTGTCAAAATCTCTCTCAAGGTTAAAACATTAGCTTTGAACGAAAAACTGTTCTTCCAAATTTGCTCTATAATAACAAACATTATTCAATGGTAATTGTCCTGTAGCTTAATTTAAAATTGAAATTAGTGTGAAAGCTGAAATGGCAAGCAAAGAAGAGTGGAAAACGCGATATTTAAAGCTTCATGGAGAAAAGCTAAGAGATTAATCAACGATATAAACAGCAGTGATTTTTGAAAGTAGCTGGCTAAAAAAACAAACTCTAACAGTCCAACGGACCAACCGTATACTTTTAGCCGCGCAAAAATTTTTATTTTCCCGTCACGAACACAAAGAAACGGAGATTTAAATAGGTATCAAAGGTGTGGAGAGCTTCTGTAATTTTTGACAATCTCTTCTTGTGTGAAATAAAAATTCTGGTTTCCTACGACAAAAATACCAATCCAACACCTTTCAGGTTTATCTTCTCAGTTTTATCGAGCCCACTAGCAACTTTAGAAAAGCATTGGCCAGATTCGAGAAATTCGTCGAGGTCCAAAATGCAAATGAGGCTGTCTAGAAAAGCTTTCAAAGCAATTCTCTGCTGAAAAGTTAAATAAAAAAGTCGTTAGAAGGCACAATTACAAACCTCTTTACTCAGTTGCCAGGTTTGGTCAAAACCGCACCAGTCGTTCAGCTTTTGGACAAAATGACTTCAGCATTGCTACTGAAGGGGTATAGTTCGCAATGGGATCGACGAACGATACGGTCGCTTGAGTGATTACTTCTCGTCCCGTTAAGGGATTAGCCGAATTCAATTATCTTCGAGGGTGAATCCCCGTATGTTGTTATGTTTCAATAATGGTACTTTTCATTGGCAAGGAAATTTGAATTTCTAAATATTATCTCGTTACTTGGTATTACGCGTTTGAAATGATTATCTTTTCAATGCGTAGGCTTTTCCGATAAGCCAAAAAAAAAAAAGAAAGAAATATATGTAGACAAGTTTTACTCCATTTACAAAGCACGACATGAAGTACTGTTGTTCTTCATCTGCATGGAAAAAAAAGAAAAAAAAAAAAAGAAAGCAGCAACAACAACCTTGGTTGGTAATCAATTTTCGTGAAATCATGATATCAGTAGATCGGGATAAATTCTTACTTTTACTTCCGTAGAACCTAAAATAACTTATTTGTTTGTAAACACTCTCTACTTGGTATTGTGCTGTATAAAAAAATATATATCTTTACGTTTTGGTGTATTGCGTGCAGGAACTGAATTATGCACTCCTTGCATTGACTCATTTAATGTTTGTCTCCCTATGCCAAATCATTAATTTGTCTTGCATTTGGCATAATTTTCTTTTTTCTGACAGTGACATTGTACATAACAATACAATGGTGTTATTTAGGTCATCTCAGGGAAAGCTTGGAAAACAGAGTTCTCCCATTGGGCGACTCCTATGTCACATAGTTGACATCAAATGGATTAGAATTTATAGTCCTTAGTCTGTTAACTCAGAGCATATGGTAAATTATTTTCTTTTTGACCCAATTTGAGGATGGTATCGTTTTAGCATCTTGCGTTACTGCTAGCACAGAAAGGGGACCGGGAGCGAGTGAAAAACTTGATTGTGGAAGGAAGGGCTAACTCACGGGAGTGGAGTGGGGATTTAGTATTTAAGGTTGAGCAAGGGTTCAGTATTTTAGGGTTAGTTTAGAATCGTGAGCCTAGCTCAGGGTTAAGCAGACAATTAGGTTAGGTTAGGGTTAGTTTTCTGGTTACTGTTAGGGTTAGCCCTAAAATATTGTAAGGTTCATTCTTGCTGGTCGTGGACGGAGCGGTGGCATAATGATTAGCGTGCTAGACTCTGCATCGAGCGGTCCAAGTTGTAATCCTGGTCGAGATCAGTCAGCTAGGTTAGGTTAGGGTTAAGTTTTGGGTTACTGTTAGAGCTAGCTTATGTTAAGCGCGCGGGACTCCGGATCGAGCGGTCTTGTCTCTAGCCCTGGCCTGGGACATTGCGTTGTGTTCTTGGGCAAGACACTTTACTCTCACATTCTCACTCTCCATCCAGGTGTATAAATGGGTAAAGGCGAATTTAATGCGACACCCTGGCTTCTGTAAACCAGCTCTATCAGTCCCTCCCCATTCAGACAGAAACGACAAAGATGGGCTAATTTTTAATGTTATTTTATTGTCATTCCACTAAACGCACAAAAATCTCTCGTCATCGGGTGATCGCCAGTGTACGTGGAAAACCAGGCTTATCTGTTTTCTGTTTTCCTTGTACGTTGTAGCCGTGGCTGTAATAGATGACATTTAATAGTCTTACGAATGAAACAAGTCGTATAACCTTCAACGTACAGAGCCATTGTTTCTTTCATAAAACGGGGTCAGCACTATGGCTCTGAAACTGCGCCATACAATTTGGCTCACTTAACAAAATAACGTAAAATGACCAAATCTTGGATGTTTATGGAAGACATTTTTCATGTTTCTTGGTATGTTCTGACGAGCAGAGGCCAACTTACTTGATATCGATAATCAAGATATGCTTTCAAGCTTTTTATAGATATGTTACCTACGTTGTTCTCCAACGGACGATGTAACCACGCATGTTGCGTGGACGTTTTCGTGGAGGGTGAAACTGTGTGTAAAGCCGCTTGGGCTGTCACATGACTAAACTCCGCATCACAGGATTGGCTATTCCTAGACCCTCCTGGTATATACGAAACCGGAAGTGATCTAAAAATAACTGGAGAGGGATTAGTCTAGGAATAAGGCCTAAATGGAGTATGCTCTGTTACTCTTTATCTTCTCTTTTCGTTTATTGTCACATTGTCTTTCGTATTGCGTGACAGGCTGCATTATATGGACTTCAGCCTGTATTAAATTACTGGAAGTAACAGAACCCAAATGGTTTGGTATCTTATTACAAAATAAACGAACAAACAAACAAAAACCAAACAAACAAATAAGCAAACAAACAAACAAACAAAAAATTTGAGATGAAAACTCAACTCTTTAAATTCGCAAATTTAAGTGAAGCGAAATTATGCTCTTGAAAAATCAAGAAACTCTGTTGTAGCAATTCAATTCAATTTTAATTTAAACTGCTCACAAACATTAATTTTTACAGAGGTGTCAGGCAAAATACAATACATATAATTATTGTACAAATTACATATAGAACATGATAAATAGCATTAATGAAGTAGCGAAGATATCAAGGAAAAATATTGTCTTTCTGCGCTCACTGGCATCAATAATTTCTTTTTCATCTGTACATGTACTACTGTTTCCATAATACAATGAAAAGTGCTCATATCCAGTCCAGAAACGGGACAAAAGCAACTAGCAAACGATGAACATGTGCTTGATACTTTTGCCCATTTCTTTACCAGAAATAACTTTATGTACAAAAAGATTTCCCAGTTACGTTTCTCCGATTATTTCGATCGATCCTTACACAAGTTATAAAAGACACTCCTGGTTATTTAACTACAACTAAACATGGAAAGAGTAATTAACATCTAATTTTTCGTTAAAACGTCACTGTTAGCACGTGGGTAATGAGAATAAACAAACCGATCTGCCAGGGTAAAGATGTCAATAGAAGTGAATTCTCGCGAATTCTAATGGGAGAAATGAATATGGACTACGAAGAAGAACTTTTAGGATTAAAGATCTCTCTTAACGACAAATGAAATAGAGTTGATAAGCGTTAGATCTTCGTGGATAAAATAAAATGATGGACCTTCATGGAAACATAAACTATTAACTTTCCCTTAACTTACCTCGTCAAGTTTGCTGGCTACGTTATACTCACAAATTGTGAACGATCTGCTCCCAAAGCCATTTTCGTTAAAAAAGAAAGTTTGAAAACAATAAAACGGGGATTCTTTCTCGAGGAAACGAACGGTCTGAAAGATCGTCGCTGTCCTAGATATGTATAGCAACGAAACGGTTCCTTCAAGAACGCGGCTCTTTGTCACAGGCAATCTCATCTTCCATCTTGGAAGGTGACTTTTCATTTCCAAATTATAATGCGGATTTCTAGCTGTGGTTAAATGTTATGTAGGCCACAAAACTTAACTCTAAATGTATTACTACTTCGAAAAGGAATGCTGGATTAGTTCCCGGGAGATGAGGTAACCAAAGCAAACCGTTACGGTTTGATAAATATCGCGCTCTGATTGGTCAAATATCGAGTTATTACCCGCAGATGCCGGTATTATGAGGTAATAAGTGCTACAGGGGTGATTTTTGGGAGTTTATGTAATCTAACGTACTCAACTGGATCGACTTGATCCGCGCTATTAGTTTAAGTCAATGAAAGACAGCAGCTTTCAATTTCGTGAATGAGTGCTTGTTCGAGCTTAACAAGTGTGAAGAAATGTCAAGTGTAGAGCTATTTGTCTATATTTTTTTTCGCGAGCAAACAAATCATCAGGGGCCGCGCGAAAGCTAACTTTTCACAAGTTCTTTTTATATTCCAGTGCGCTATTTTTCAAGGGGAATTGCAAACTTCGTTTCAAAAGATTTAAGGTTTAATTAAGTTGCGTTTTTAAGAGTGAACAGCAGTGCTTTCTGAAGACGTCAAGTAAGCAGTCAGCTATAGACAAAATGCAACCTGTTACATGAAGGGCACATCCCATGATATTTGAGGAGTTTCGACCCATTCCTCGTTTACGAGGAAATCACTTATTGTCCATAGCTCAGGTTAAGCCTTGTATCATTCACTGTTTTACTGGCAAAAAAAGGAGAAAATTATTTGCGGTGCAATTAATAACCAGAAAACGTTTAGTTTAGTTGTTTTAGTCTGCGTGCGGATTAACAATTTGAAAGATGCTACTCCAAACAAACTGACGAACTGACGTTTACGCGTAACTCCAGGGTTTTCTTACAAAGTACAAGGGAACGTTGACACGGACCTCTGAAACTCCAGGGTCCAAAGGAAACCCCATATGGTTTCCTTAAAGAGACTACCCGTGTTCCCATAATCTCCTATGGTCATTTATTCGTTTTCTATAATTTTTAGTCAACATTGCCTTACATTATTAGCTTGATTTTACCTGTTGAACCAAAACAAAGTTCAGCTTTGATAAGTCGTAATTTCACGCAAGATTACCTTAAGTCTTTGATTCTACAGGTGGCTGTTATAATTTGCTAAAGAAGCGAGAACAGTTTCAGGGTTTTGCCATGGAGAGTTTACATTGTAGACATTGTAAGGCAAAGATTTAAAAGCGTAACGATGATACCGAGTAAGGAAGCCGAAAAGACGAGAAGCCATATTGTCCGTCTTATTCACTTGTTCTTTCAAATATATGAAGCACGGTCGAGTAGTTTTGCATGAACAAGAAATTGCGTATATAATTCTACGCATCAATGACGCAAGATCTCCTACACGCCAGTCGTCCTACTTAAACAAACCCTGCTTTGTTCGCTAGTCCCTGATAGCTTACAATCTTGAGATGGCACCTAATCTGGTTTAATCTGTGCGAGCTGCAGGAAACGGCTAAATTACTGAACTTTAATCTACATTTCGTGAGAGCTGTTTAAAATTTTGAGCTTGGTTGATGAAAACGCAGGACACTCAAAGAGAACGCATTTCAGCGGAGATTCCTCGTATGACCTCAGCTGCCTTGTATAAGCGTTTGTGGGCCGAGCATTCATCCAAGCAAGTTCACACTTGTTTTCTTCCAAGAGTTGATTAGGTTGAAACAGTCGTTGGACTCTCCCTTACGATGCGTGTGCTGAATAAGAACAACGGTCCCACTTCCACTTGCGGAGAACTAAGCCCGAATTTCTCCTTGAGAGCTTTCCAGGAGCTGTTCAAAGCTCGGCGGTATTTCGGCATTCGCCACGCGTACACAAAGGGGTTTAATGCCGAGTTTAAAAATACGAAACGTGAAGTTATCACATCAACTTTGTGAAACGTTGTCGAATCTTCGCTAATTTCACAAGAGCTGCAATAGCGAGCCACGTGAATCATGATAAACTGTGGAAGGTACGTGATGTAAAAGATTGCCAATATAATAATTACAGTGACGGCCATATTTCGCTCCCGTTCCAAAGCGCGCTTGTTGTTTTCATCGGAAGAGTGATCATTAAGTTGGAGTTCGCGTCTTCGTCTTGCTAAAGCGCGAAAACCCTTCGCGTAGATAACCATCAGAAACAACGCCGGCAGCGAAATGTGGGTGTGGATATAAATGAGCAAATAGGTCTTTTCAGGTACCTTTGTTGCAGGAAGAAAACATATCAAGGCTGATAATAGCCATATCACAATAGTAAATACGTATGCCCTTTTCTTCGTGATCTTCGTTTTGTATTGCATGGGACTGTCGATGGCGACAAAACAAGTCACTGACAACGCTACCATTGTAGCACTGCTGACAAACAGTGTCGTGCAGAGAACATAAGAAACAAAAATTCCCACACTCAGTGGTAAAGGCACTTGTTGCAGAAGTGATCGATACACATCTCTGAACGCCACAAGAGACACAACGCATAATCCAACAAGAAAATCTGACGATGCTAAATTAGCGATCAACAAACAAGGCGGCGTACGAAGCGACTTTTGCGGGTCCCTGTAAATTGTAGCCATCACGATAAAGTTGGCAACTGTCATAACTGTGCACAGAGCAAAACCAACTATAGCTAAAACTAGCCAAAAAACTGGCTCATCTATAAGCCGTAGATAAATATCAGGCCCCTGATCGTAAGTTGAATTTTGCATCGTCGCGGCAACGGGTAGAACTGTGTAATCAGTCTTTCAGCAAGAAACTATGTACATCAATATTCCTCCATTTTTAAACAATGCACAGCAACGGGTTGATCCTGCCGTATACTAATAATAGTTTGGTGTGTTGGTGACCAATAGCAGAGCAATATAATCCTATTTTTTAAAAACAATGTCGTTTTTCCGGGGACTCATTAAACTCAAAAGGACAAACTTCTCAGAAGGGGTGTAGTAGATAAAACTAGACCAATTTACTTACTTCAATAGACACTGAAATTTTTAAAAAAATGAATACATATTTATCTCCCTAAAAATTACAGCTTTGGCTGTTTCTAGTCGTTCGAGGTGAATTAATTACTCAGTGTAGTGTCATGAACATAATAATAAAGTGTTATTTCTCAGTTTCTAGATTATGCTCTTGTTTAGGAAACCGAGTGGAACACCACAGCTTAATTAGGTCCGATATTAATATTTTACTGCCTTTTAACTTCTGGTAAACTGACCAAATTTATCAATATGAGGTATCACATTCATCTACCATTTAACGTTCTGTTTGTTGTCATGTTTTAGAAACGATAGAAAGCTAAACAACTAATTCCGTGACAAACAAATCACACGCGTCGAAAAGTTTTGATATCGACTCTCAACAAGCAATTCCTTTCATGCACTCATTAGCACGAATCTTTACGTCATTCCGACCTCGCTAATCTTGGTGGACGTTGCAGCCGGACATTGTGGAGCATCGCTTCAATGAAACTCATGAAAACCTATCCGAAGCAGATAACCTTCCCTCCAATATTAAATCAAAGATTTTAAATATTAATTTTTATGTTTCATGTTTCCATGTTTCGAACTTGGTCATGTTTTGAGAATATTCACTCACGTTTCCAGCAGCCATGCAAATTTATTGGAACAAAAGAAAGTGGTTACGTAAGAAAAGAACTGAACTCCTAGGGGATTGGTTTGTTACAATAACATGGCCGCGGTTTCTTCGTTTTGTAACACCAATATGGTTGCCATGACGTCATGTGCCTACGCTCCATAGCGAGTACGGGTGTGACCGTAGCCTGTGAACACAGACGTATTTCCGGCTGTCGTTTGTCTCCGTCGAAAAATCCGACAGCGTTCGCAGGCTAGTGTGACCGAGGCGTGACCGGTAATTTTTTAACTCAAAACGTTCCCAGGGGGGAGGGGAAGAGGGGGAGGGACACCCAGAAAAGATTTGGTGGGGGTGTGTGCGGCTCGCTTCCCAAAACCCTTTCCCTATTTATGACTAAAATCTGCCATTTTTCCCTGCCCTACCTTCCCTATGACCAGACCAAAAATTCGATACCCTATTTTATGACCGTTGCGGCTGATACAGTTGCCCTAAACATAAATTTTGAAGGGCTTTTGTTGATGGTCTTGTCGATAATGATGAGAGAGTAGCTTCTCCTGAAAAAAAAAAAAAAAAAAAAAAACATACCCAATTCAAGACTAGAGTGCAAAAAACCATAACCTATTTAAGGCCAAAATGGCCAAAATTGATACCCTATTTATGACCAAAACGGCTAAAAAACCATACCCTTTGGGGCCTCACATACCTATGTAGCCCATATAAGGGAATACCCCCCCCGGGATTGTGTTTCATTTCAAAGTTTCAGATTAAATGACCCTAGTCAGCCTCCGCCATTTTCGATGCCATCGAAATTATTTATATTGCATGGTGAAGCGAAATCTTATTGCTTTACTGTAAGTTATGTTCCTAACAGTATGTTTAATTACCTTTAATAGTAGTGATTTCCTTCGATTCGACTCGCTCCGAATAAAATATAATAGCCAAACTCTAGCGTATGTAAACAAAAAAAGGTGTGGCTGACTAGGGCCCTATAAATTTACATTTCAACAGCAGCTCGAGTTCATCGGCATAGTGTCCTTGGCAACCGTCACGGGACAGAGGACACATGTCACGTCATGCCGCTGCAATGCCGTCGACTATTTTTACTCGCATATAGTAACGTTTTTTTCTATTGTTGAAGCCCAGTTTAAAATGTCTAACGACTGATACAACAAGTGTTTGAGTCCAAGTTGAATCTTTACTTTTGACACCCTCATTTCATTCGTCCATCGGCCTTAGTCCGGCCAACGAAGGAGGGCGTCCCACGCGTCTTTTCTTTCGCTATTCCTGTTGAAAATAAACTGTGTCATGTACGGGCAATTAAAGGTCCACAGTTTGGGAAAACACATTCTAAAGGATGAAAAACAGTAAAATGTTACGGGTAATAATACCATTATTTGCTCTAGTGAAATAGAGGGGTGGGCTAACCAGAATCATTGTCCTGTTTTCTTCAGTGTATTAGAGATCTTTAGGTACACGTTTACCGCAAACGTCTAACTTCCATTTGAGGTTAGACGGAGATTGGAGTAAACGGGATCGGAGCGAATAGAAATCATCCTGTCAATACATTGGAAATTGTCAAATTACGCCAAAAAAAAAGAAAAAAAAAAGTGTCTTTAGCATGCGTAGCTTTCAAAAAAGTAAGGCATCATAAAACGCATATCCGCCATATTGGATTTCCAGTAAAGATCAGAGCCTTTCTACAAACAACAGCAAAAGGCTAGGTAATTGCTTATTTGCCTAAAAATTATGACTAATTTGTAGAAAAAGGGTTTCTTTATTCGATTTCAGCGTTTGTAGGTGGCAAAAAATAAAATTGAAGGCAATAAAGCTTGAGGTAAATGAGTTAGTCGTTAACCTACTTCTTGACGTTGAAAACGCAAGTCGACAACCCCAAACGTGACGTCCGGCTCTGGTCACGTGACCCCAAGCCATTTGCCGTTTGCGGTATGAAATGTGGATCTTAAAGTCTGTAATATCGAGGCGTTTGAACGCTAACTTCAGGAACATTAATGGCAGTGGTTGCCTCAACAAATTATCGGGACGACAAACGATGACCTGAATGGAAACATGTTACCAAATATGGACTTGACAAGCATTGAAGGCGGGTTACGGTTTTCAAGCCCTCTTCTGACTCTTTTGAAAATTGCTTCATGCCAATTTTGACGACGGGGCTCCATAAAGCTTCTACGACTGAAATTGAAAAAAATTAAATAACCGTTACTGAATTCACTAAGGCTGTTTAAGCAAGTGAAAAGCTTACTCGTTTAATGTCGCAGTACTTTCAGAAAAGCTTCAGATTATCACACTCTTTACATTCCTGTTTTCCTAAACCCCCACCATAATTATGCAAAAGGATAGTTTGAACGCTCGGCGCATGTCATGCGAGCTTTGGCGTGAGCATAAGCTACCTTTCTCGATCGTTGACTAAACCACTTAAAGTCCAACAATTAGAGACAATATTTGGGCAAGCACCCCGAATGATTTGATGCAAGACACTACGAATTACACAGAAATGACGAATTCAGTATCAAACATCGAATTTGTTATTCAGTCTGAAGATTTTACTCTCGGTACACACCAGTAGTTATTTACTCGCGGCCGATTGGTTCATAAAAAAGGAAATGATTGCAAAAAGAATTCATTTAAGAAATGCCACCTCTATCACAGCGTTTTCGCTACAAACCGCGAAATTTTCAAAATTTCCTGTATGAATCGTCTGCTCTCTCTTGATTGTTAGTAAGCAGTAGAAACAAACGGGTTCACATTTACATAACTGCTAGCACGTGCGCCGAGCCGTGAACCACTATAACATGACATAGCTGGTAATTAGAATGTTCGCGATAATCAGTGCCTCGACCTGACTTCTAGCTTCTTCTAGAATAAATTTTCATCTTCCTCAGCAAGGGTTTAAATAAAGTCTTCCTTAGCGATATGATTAGTAACTACGAAGAAATATTACTTGTCCTTCTCACTGAGATTTATGTGAACTGGTTTCTTTGTACAGTTCAACAGAACAAATCTATATTGTACAACCACATTGTAAACAAGTTGCAATATTTTGGAAAGTGATTCGCTTGGCGCGGGTAAAGGAAAAATGCTTGCACATGGCCTTGAATTGAGATGAAATTTCAGTTGCTCTTCTTCCACATAACCAGGAATTTTTATCCATTTCTCAGAGCTGAAGTTGTTCGTAAAAACCACGCTCTGTGATTCGCTCCCATCCGGCCGACACGCGTCATAAACTCATCGGCATAAAATGATTGTGAAATTGCCGTTTTGAACGTCAACGTCACAAAAACATGTTATGGAGGCGGACAAAAGGGCTGTCAAACCGCAGCAGTAATAAAAATGGTCTATATTTAACAATGACCAAAGTTCCTGATAGTCGCGTTAAAACTGAGGCAATTAGGCGAAAGGAAGTATTTTAACTTTTAGCCGATTCGTTCGAAACTGGGAACTGTTCAGATTATCACCAGGTTGGAATCGTCAAGCTGGGCCTGTCTGTGAGAGAAAAACTGTCGCCGGATGCCTTTCAGATACTAGCAACTGCTCCAGCCATGGTCACGGAAAATATTTCAGACCCAAACTACGACTTTTATGTGACGATAATCGATGATTCAGCATTCTGGTTGGCTTTGGCCGTTACTGGATTTATCTTGGCCCTCGTTATTGTCATTGGAAATGCGTTTCTGCTCTTCACTATTTACAACGATCCCAGAAAGTCTCTTCGCACTCCGCCGTGCCTTCTGATCGCAAATTTAAGTGCGTCAGATTTACTGCACGGATTAGTGAGCGTTTCTTTCGTGGCTCTGAGAGATGTCTATCGATTTGAACAAGTACACATGCCTTACGTTATGGTGTTTAAGGCTGTAATATACACTGTTCTAACTACAACTCTATTCGTGAGCAGCTATTCCATAATAGCCATGTCATTAACTTGTTATGTCGCCATCAATAACCCAATGGAATACAAATCCATCATAACCAAGAGAAGAGTGAAGATTTTTATCGCAGTTTTATGGGTGATATCTTTAACTACCTGTGTTCTTCCTGTCACGAATATATCTGAGAAAACATACACGCTGATTTATCTGCACACTCACGCTTCGCTGCCCGCCATCTTGTTGACAGTAATTTACGTGAACGTGTTTCGTGCTCTCGCGAGACGATCACGTGAGCTTCAAAATAACGGAATCAACATGATTGTAAACAGCAAACACGTGTTGGCGCGCGAACGGAAGATGACTTTTACGATAATAATCATTCTAGCTCTTTTCTACCTGACTTATATGCCTCAATATATTACGCTTCATCTGCTACACCTTTGTAAGTCTTGCCAACAATCGATAACTTTCCACAAAATCGACGTGATTCTGTCGCGATTTTTGTTCCTAAGTTCGGCAATAAATCCATTTATCTACGCATGGAGGGTTCCAAAGTATCGTCTAGCCTTCATCGAATGCTTGAAGATGTTCGGAGGGAAAGTGAAGCACTCGCGGACGGAGGGCGGATCAGCTTTACTTGGACATCTGAAACGGGAACAAACTGTCAGAGAGAGCCGGGTGAATTTCTTACAGAACACTGACAAGTCAAGCAAAAATGATAACGGGCCGAGTGATTCTACAAGCGTTTAATATCATGTTGTGCAAATCGTGCAAATCATAAAACTGTGCAAAGCCGCCTCCGCCTTCAACAAGACCTTAAAGGAGCTCAGTCACAGAATTTTAAGTAATTTTGGCCACGTACAAAATTACCTTTAAATTAAAGGAAACTTGAAAATAGTAGTTTACTAAGATGGAAAAACACCAAAGACGTAATCATATTCCATAAAGGAACAAAAATGGTTAAGGATTGAGAAGATTAACACGGATTACAAACGGTGCACTTGAAAAATTTAGGCTGAGCTTCTCAAGTTGCGCAAACCGTGACGTAGCTCCTTTTACATCTGAAATGATAGATAAATGTAATGCCTTTATTTTTACAGTGTCTCCTTTCATTGTATGAATAAAACTGTTGTAAAGTGATGTCTAATGAGGAAAAATATACCTTGAGGAATAATGTTCAGTGAAAGTCGAGTGAGATTTATACAAAGATCTTATCGTATAACTATTTTCCTGTTTACATCTGTCCCTTCCCCGGAAGAAGAATCAAGAAAAAGGATGTTCCTGCAAGCAGCAAAAGTTGCAAGCAGAGAGCGTTGTCACGTAGACTTTCGAAGTCACGAAAATCATAGCTTGATTAAGCCGCCCTATTTGAGACATTTTTCTCGCGTACAAAATAGCCTTACAAGACAGTAATACTGTAAAAGGGGGGTATTGAAAGCAAGAGACACTTACCTAATGCTAGGAGATCATAGAAAATAACAGATCAACGGATGAAAGAACGGTTTGTCAAAGCACATATAAAATTTCAGCACTGGTTACGTGATATTTCCGTCGTGCGGTTTTGTATGTCCAAAAACGGACGTACATAACGCCCAGATGTCAGCTTTGCTTTTTCAGCTGCTAGCCATTAATTCTTGATTGAATATGTAAAATGATGATCACCTAAAACATGATAATTCCGGCTGGGTCAGTGTCGTTATCAGTAAAGAATTCACAACTTCACATTTAGTCTTAAATTGCTTTATATTTTTGTCACACTGAGGTCATTACTTTATTTAGATTAATGGTGTTGAAATTAAAACAATAGGCGCAAAAATGGTGTTTTGGCTCAACTGTATTACATTGCATGCAAGTACAGAATCACATCAGCGATAACTCATCAAAGTCTATATTTTATAATTTTCGCAGCAAGCTAGCGAGGACATCGTATGAAAATCGCTTTACAAAACAAAGATTAGAAGTTGTTTTGTCTTTTCCAGAAAATGCTTTAGACCACTCCAATTCAATTTAATGTGACCTAAGGCAAAATCAACATAAATTTATCCTAATAAATTTTGATTCATTTGAAAATAAAAACCCTTGCTGTTACCAAACAGCGGGGGTCGTTTGTTGTGAAGTACAATCCTATTTTGGTGTTGTGCTCATACAGGAAACTAGTCAACAATACGAGTTTATAAGGTCGTGACCACGGGCGGTGATATTAGCCAAGACTTGAGAGTGGATTTGGGTAAGGTTACCTCATACGTGTTAATACTCCTCAATATCAGAGTGAACGTTCGTGCCTCTGAAATGGCGACGCATAATTCTTCAGATCCGAACTATGATTTTTATCTGACGATAATCGATGACAAGGCATACTGGCTGTGTTTAGCTGTGGTGGGATTCATTCTGGCAATAGTTATTATCGTAGGAAACTCCATTCTACTCTTCACGACGTACAGGGACCCTGGAAGAACACTACGTACACCGCCGTCCTTCCTGATCACAAATTTGAGCGCGTCAGATTTACTGCTGGGACTATTCAACGTTGTTCTTGTGGCTTTGAGAGATGTCTATCGGTCTCGACTTGAACATATGCCTCACGCTATGGCGTTTAAGGCAATCATGTACACAGTGTTTACTTCAACTATTTTCGCGAGCGGCTATTCCATAATAGCCATGGCATTAACTTGTTATGTCGCCATCAACAAACCGATGGAATATAAGACAATTATAACCAAGCGAAGAGTCAAGATTTTTATTGCAGTTTTATGGGTGATATCTCTAGCGACCTGTGTTCTACCTGTGACAAATGTGTCCGAGAAGACATACACGCTAATTTACCTACACACTCACGCTTCGCTGCCCGCCATCTTGTTGACAGTCATATATGTGAACGTGTTTCGCGCTCTCGCGAGACGAACTCGAGAACTTGAGCTCGGCGGTTACAACTCAATAGCGAGTAATTCTCTGGAAAGGAAGCGAAATATGGCTGTCACGATTATAATAATTCTTTCGCTGTTCTTCATCAGTTATATGCCTCAATACATCACACTTCATCTGCTGTACTTCTGCGAATCTTGTCAAACCTCGATAACTTTCCACAAGATTGACGTGGCATTGTCTCGCTTTTTGTACATTAATTCTGCGATAAATCCTTTTGTGTACGCTTGGAGGGTGCCCAAGTATCGTCGAGCGTTTAGCGACTGTTTGCAGATTCTGTTCTGTAGAGCGAGAACTAGATCTCACGGAACAAGTTCGAAATATTCAAGCACAAAGCAAAGTGAAAGAGGCGGTCCTGGAAGATTTTTACGGAACAAGCCAAGGGGCTTAAGCGAACCAACTGCAAGTGAAATGACAAGCTTTTAGACTTAAATCTGATATAACAAATACCCTTAAAGGCAGTCGAGCGACCTTTTGACCTATTAAGTAATATAATTTAAGAAGCTACATCAGGTAACATCTGATCGCCGGAGGAAAACAGCCGTTATAGTGCAGAAGTTACGATAAAATTTCACCCTCTAATTTGATTTAATATATGTACGTCTGAAAGAAAACCTCTAATAATCAAGAGGTTTATCTTAACTCAGAGTATACCATTTTTAAGAGGTGTAACGCCAGCAATATTAAGATAAGATAGGAATATGTTATTCCATCATGACTTTTGAGTATAGTTAATGCTTGTGTGGTCGTGCTAACACTAATGTCGAGAAAGACTGCAAAGAAAAACAGTGGATTAAAATTTTAAATCAAGACACCCAGCAGAAATCTTTAAGGGCCCATTAACCGATCTTTTTGAGCCGTTGCTAGGGAAAATTTAGTCTCATATAGCCTCATCATTTTTAGTTAGTTCAGAGTTATTTCATGTGTTTTAACTTTTTGCTGATCAGTAACACTAGTGATGACGTCATCAGGCCACGCCCATGGTCATGTGACTAATACAGAAAAAATGCAAAGGCTCCCAGGCAAATTACTTTCCCGGGATTTTTTTCATTGATTTCGTATTTTAATTTAAATCCTCATCACACTATGCATCGATTTTGTTTAATTTCTGAAAGATCAGATTTTGAGAGCATTTCAAAATATTGAAAAATTCGTAATTTTCTGAAAAAAGCATGATTTCGAAAAAGGAATACATAGCTATGTTTCCAACGTTGGCTTTAATCGAAATTCGTCGAAAAAGGCTGAATTTAATGAAAAACCGTGTTTCCTTTAGCATTTAAAGAAACCGGAAGTGAACCCGATATCTATTGGAAGTTACCCTATCAGCGCGTGCGCAATTTACACTACCAGCGCACTTCGGTAAGATCAAACAAAGCCACACGGAGTTAGTTTTTCTCTTTCTATTGCTCTTGTTTTTCTGTCTTTCTCTTATTTTGTCTTTGCTTGTACTTTTTTTACTTTGCATTTTGCGAAACACAAAGAAAAACGTCTAAAATGTGAGCGAATTTGCGAGTTTTTGAGTTGTTTTTATTTTCCGCGCTCAGGCTGACGTAAGTGACCGGAAGTGAAATTTCACCTCCTTAGCAACGCGCGCGAGTGCGCGCATGAATCGGTTAATGGGCTCTTAACTACACAAAATGTGTTTTTCTTTAAAATCTACATTCTTTTATGGTCAATTTTTTTCATTAACACTGTTTACGTCTTAGCTAATAAGAAAAACCTTCTCGAAAGTAGTTAAGAAGGCTATTGGTAAGGTTCGTTACATTTTGGTAATCAGACATATTATTGGTCAATGCTTGCACTGTGTATTTTCTTGGCAAGTTCTTATCAGTTTTTGGCAGGCTTGCTAATTAGCATAACAACAGTATGATTCTGTTATTAAACGTTTACGTTTGCATTCAGTGCTTTGTGAAACAACGGTAGATTAATTTAAACTCCTAAGAGCTAAAGATACAAGATTGTTATTTTTAACGAAGTACGCAGTATAGTGTTCATCTGCGAAATATTGAGTTTTCAACAGACCGTGTGTTATGAATCGAAGTCAGCTTTCATCATCATCCTAGAAAATTCTGCTAAAATTTCAAAGAATTAACTTCCTGAAGTTATGTTCAGGTCTAGAAATTAAATTAAACGACACATTTCACTGCGTACAAATACATTGTGGGAAAATAAGTTATCAATTGTAACGTATTTAATAAAACGAACTATCATTGTTTGAACGTGACATGTTTGCAGTTTGTTCATTCAGGAAGGGTGGGCCGGATCTCTTCGAGCTGTCTGGCTTAAATCTTCGGGAAATTGACGTCATTTTATCATGTTTATTTATTTTTACTTGCACTACGTGCTTTCTGTGTGTTTATTACAAATATTTGTTTGTTTTTTCGATAAACAATCCCGAAGTGTCATCATTTGTGAAGTTTAATACAATTTTTGTGGCGCATATTTTGATGATGGACGTGGGTCAGTTACATGTCGAGTTTTATAGAAAGTGCAATTGATACTAGCATTTTTTTTTTATCTCTAATGCTTCAATGAAATCGTTGGAACCCCACGTGGATATTCTCACCCCCCGGGTGTGACCTTAACCATAAGCGAAGCGCGTGTGTCCCATACGCGCGCCTGCTGACAGGCTATACAGGCTCTCCAGCGCTCAAACGTGAAAATCTTACGCTACTTCCGTTACGTTATGAAGGGAACTGCGGTAAACCAATTGACGAGCCGATAAAATTTGTATAGCTAATCATACGGTTTCGAGTTCAATTTGGAATCAATTTGCACGAGTGAGTTTTTCAAAAAGTTGAAATTGCACGAGCCGCTTCGGCGAGTGTAATTTCAGCTTTTTGAAACACTCACAAGTACAAATTAACTCCAAATTGAACGAGGAAAACCGTATGATTACTTATTAATAATATAAACATGAAAAAATTCGCGCGGAGGAAGTGCTGGAAGATGTTTGAAGCCATTTTTTCTCATTTGAGAAAACTTTTTTTCAAAGTTTCAGCACAAAATTTTCGTCATCATTTTACGTGATATAATTTCTTAGAAAAGTTCCTATTGTCTTTCAGTCAATCATAATCCAGAATTTCGATGTGTAATTTGCACCGGTGTTACACTTTTTACACTGATGTTACACCTTTTCACTGGCATGGTGTTACACTTGAACTGCACTGCTCCTAGTCAATCAGAATCGAGTAATTTTGTCATGTGTATTATTAGCTGAATAACAAGTGCTAAATTATCCATGCATAAATTATGTAGCTGAAGTTTTGCATTTAGGAATTGGCTCATGATAGACTATTCACAGTCCCCTATTTTTCCGTGAGATCGTAGATGTCGATCGTTGAGTTCAATGGGCCGCCATCTTGGTTTCTTGATGCGAGCGAAACTGGGGAGAGTACAAAATGCCCGTGGGTAGTGGCGGTGGGGTAAACCTACCCATGGGCATTTTGTTCTCTCTCCAGTTTCGGTCGCATCAAAAGACCAAGATAGCGGCCCGTCGAGCTCAACGATCGACATCTACGATCTCACGGAAAAATAGGGGACTGTGAACAGTCTAGGCTCATGAAAGTGGGGGGTACTTATTGGTATTTAAGATTTATTTTCGAAAGTTACAGTACTATTATGATACGAAATCAGTATCACTTGAGACGATAAGCTAAATATTCTCGTGGCTTAATGTTCTCGATGTTTTTCAGGCGTAGAAGAAAAATTCGTTGAGCCTGGCGTAAAACACGGTGATACATGCAAGGTTTTCTTAACGATTTGTACCGAGGTGCCTGAACATTATTCTACATTCAACCCTGTCTCTACAGAAAGACAACGAGGAAAAAACGTAATAGCCATCCAAACTGAAAGAGCCAAAATTATTGCAGAACTGACAGCTGTCATTTTGAACCATTGTAATTTAGCGCTGAGGTCCAATACATCAATCACTTACAAGCTTCTTACCCCTCCAACTTAAGCAACTTCTGGTATTTTCAAGGGATCTATATGTTGTTACATGTAAATGCGAAGCAAATTTTATCGCAAAAATTGTTTGAGACAATTTCTTGATTCTATTCAGATAGAGTTACCAGACCCTCACTACACTGTCGGAAAGTTTGTCTGGTTGCATAGCTGACCTCTTATAAATTACGGTTCAAATGTGTTGTGCGCTTGGTAATGATGTTTCGGGAATGGATAGTACAAAGCCGTTTTTCTCAATATTGAAATGAACCGGACTAGGAGCAATATAGGAACAGCTCGCAGGGATCTTAACAGGGCGCTTAAGGACACTTAAACAGCACGCACAAACAATATCGTGTTTGGTAGTGACATGCTAACAATTTGTCCGTTTGGAGAGCAGGGATGTCGCAATGATGAGAGCGCTCATCTTCCACCAACGTGGCCCGGGCCCGGTGCAATGTGGGTTGAGTTTGTGCTGGTTCTCGCCTTGCTCCGAGGGTTTTTTTCCGGGTTCTCCGGTTTTCCTCCCTCCACGAAAACTAACATCTCTAAATTCGAATTTCAGCAAGATAGAGGACCCGCAGGAAAATTAGTTAAGACTAATGTAGACTGCAAAACAGTCGTTTTCGGAAGTTTTCGGAAGGCGCGATCCCTGCGTGTGAAGCGCGCGAGCCTCACACGCCCGTAGGGCGTTTGAGGCGAGAAAAAACACTTTTTAGCGTCTCTCCCCATTCTCCCTCGCCGTTTTTACACTCGCTACAGACCTTTCTTTCGAATATTGACCGTCACTCGCGTTCGCAAAAAATACGACTGTTTTGCAATCTAAGACTAATGTGGCTTTATTTTTAATTTATTTATTCTCCGTAAAAATTTAGGCTGAGAGTAATCTCAAGCAGTTTAACGCCTGGTTCAGGGATGTAAAGTGGAATTATGGTTGGGCAGCTGTATCTCTTGTAATATTTAGTTGTTTCACCAAGCTGAATTTTTCCCTAATTATAAAGTTCGGCGTCCTGCCTTGCCTTAACATATTATTTTGATCACGTGAACATGCCACGTGATCTAAAAATCGGTAACTCGGCGAATTTTCATTCTACTGATCAGTAAATGAGCGTTTTCGATGCAGATTTAAATTATCTACCTTGCCACGTTTGGAATGATCTTCCATGATTTCGTTTTCAGAAGATATGAATGATTAAAAGAAGAATTTTTGTTGAAAAATATGACCTTTGACCCTATAAAATTTTTCTGCGAAATGAGGGACGGTCATTCCAAAGGTGAGAGGATGGAAATAGTTGACCTGCATCTAAAACGCGTTTTTGTTGGATGATACCACCAAAATCCGTCACCAATTCCTCAAATAATGGCTGTTTTCCGCTAAACGCCACGTGACATGTCACATGACCTGTCAATAGCGCCAATTCTAATGTAGACGTTGAAACTTCACTGTGTGCTAAAGTTTGTTTCATTGTCATTTCCGTCTTCAGAAATTTAGCTAATAAAACACCTTTACCTTTAAAGGTCTTTGACCCAGATCTTAAAGTACTCGAGACGGCGAGAGAGCTTATATGGGATTACTTTTGAGGGAGAAAGGACTGACAAATATTGCAGGACGAGACTTTGAGGGGCATGCTAAATGGGATGGTGATTTCAGAGTTAATTAGAAGTCGAGAGGAGATAAAGAGCCACTTAAAGAACTGTGAACATGCGACACGAATTGATGAAAGAAGACGTTGCGAGTGTAACTGATTCTCCATCAATAAAATAATAATATCACCAACTGCAATGGCAATAACAATCAATTGCATGGAGCTAACGATTTATTTCTTGTTTGTTTATCGTCTGTCAAGCTATAATTACAAATAAACAGGTTCTTTTTTTTTGTTTTACGCGCAGCTTTGCAATGTTCCAATATTGATCGGTAATTTGCTCGAGTTTTTTGCGACACTTTTGGAACTTAACTGAAAATATTAGCGAAACTTGAAGGCCTTCTCAGAAGTAAATTTGCTACGAATTTGCAATTTCTGGAGTAACTCAATATCGCAATATTGCAAAGCTGGGCCAAAAAGAACACATCACTCCCACATCTACCTCATCAGAGTTCCTCTTCGGGTCCATTTCGCCATACCCCAAACAACATGTAAACGCACGCGCCGATACTTGCTACCCATACCACCACTCTTTTTCACAATGAGCAAATACGCTAGGGGACAGGTGCGAGAATTTAATATCGAAATAATTTTAAGAAGGAATCCACCACAAGTTCGGGTAACAAGCTGGCAACTGAACTTTGTACCGAGGTTGTTTACATTGTATTGCAAACTTCTTTGTGACTATTTTAAGTATCTTCTCAAAAGCGATCATTTCTAACAACACCAAATGTCGAAAACAAATCTTGAAGTTCATATAAAACACTTGAAAGTACTGGTGAAATGAAACTGATGATGAAATTTTACCTGTGATTGCACCATTTCTCTGAACTTTGAAATTTATTTGCTCAAGTTCCCATGAGAAATTGTTTTTGGTATTATTTCAGGCTATTTGTATCTTTAGCTTTTACAATATGCAAAAAAGACCGTAATATACAAGGTTTTTGTCCATTAAAAACAGAAATTGTTCGATTTCCTATCGGATTGCGTCTTAAAGGCCTCAAATGAATTGAGCTTCTGCTCAGGAAGTGGAAAAAAAATGGAAAGCTTGTAAAAATTGTGACCAGTTCATTACAAATTCTCAGTGGTAAAAGAAACGAAGTGATAAAAGCGATAGCGACTCAAAACCAACAGCAACTGAATACAAGCAAACGTGTTATAAATAATCCTTTATTCTTGTAACTAAATTTATTTTGCCCTCCCGCCCTGGCAATCTGTGAAAAAAAAAAGCGACATCAGCTATGGCTATGAAGTTATCCTCTTTGAACGTAATCATAAATTTAGTTACTTTTATGTTATAACAAGCTGTTAAGTTCAGTAAGATTCTAAAGGAGTCACTAAGCAACACTTTGTCACTGATCTACATTCATTACGCGCCTTTAAGATAAACTCTTCAGTAATACATTAATTACCTCTCTGGAATCTCTATTTTCCTAATTTTCCCTTTGAAAACACTACCTGTATTGTATTCTGGAGCCAGGGGCATTGTTATGGCCAGTTAGCTATTGTTTAAGAGAGAAACAAATTTAGACTTTTTCTCAAAATTATTGGATATCCTTTAGTTTTTCTAGCTGTTTTCGTCTTATTTGTTTTGCACACTATTCCCCACTCAATATTCATTCGCTCATTGCAATTTCGAGGAAACTGAAGCCAATCTTGCATTGAAGTAAATAAGTATAATTGTGCAGATTGCCCGGGAATGTTGACCAGCGGAGAGATTTCTCGCTACTTTACAGCGCTCAAACAAGACGAGGAACTGTTAATGTTTGTCGTACTTTTCCTCGAAAAGGACAACCCCACATTTAGATTTGACCTAAATCTGGATGTTAAGCTGTTTTTTAGAATGTTGAAACAATCGCGCAGTGCTTGGCGATATTTTGGAACCCTCCAGGCGTAGATGAATGGATCAATTGAAGAACTGATGAACAACAAACGTGATGCAACAACGTCAATTTTATGAAACGTGACCGACTTTTGGCATGTCTTGCAGAGGTATAGTAAATGTAACGTGGTATAGAGAGGAACGCACGTGATAAAGAACAACACCAGAATGGTTATGATAGTGATGGCCATATTTCTTTCCCGCGCCAACGTATGTCTTTTGTCTATCCGTGAATTTTTGAAGCTGACACGAGCGTCTTGTTTGCGTCTCGAGAACGCGTGAAAAACATTAATATACGCGACCGTCAGCACAATGGCGGGAAGCGAGACGTGAGTGTGAAGGTAAATCAGTGTGTACGTCTTCTCCGGTAAATTCGTTGCCGGAAGAAGCGAAATTGGCAGAGCTACAATCCATATCGACGCAATCAGAATTTTGATTCTTTTCTCGGTAATCGTGGTTCTGTAGAACATGGGGTTGTTGATCGCAATGTAACAAGTCAAGGACATCGCGATCAAAGTGGACCTGCTAACAAACAGCGTCGTGGAAACAACGATGTAGATGATAGCTTTCAGCAGACCAGCGTGAGACAGAGGCAATTGAAGGTACCGCAACACATCTCTCAAGGCCACGGGAAACACAACTACAATTCCAAGCAAAAGTTCGGATGCGCTCAAATTGGCGATTAGGAAACTTGGCGCCGTGCGAAACGACTGTTGAGGGTCCTTGTAAATAATGAAGAGCAGAATGGCGTTCGATACAAAAGTTACTGCAGACATCGCAAAGCCTGTTGTAGCTAAACCAAGCCAGAACTCAGGAACATTTATGATCCGGAGATAGAAGTCGTAATCTTCACCCGTTGAGTTTTCCTTTGCCATTGCGGGCAACACACTCGCCATTTACCAGGGACACAGCTTCAAGCAGTGCTGTTGTTGGATGCCTGTATATCCAGTTGAAAACTTTGCTTTTTATAGTTTGCTGCTCTTAAATGTTGTGTCTGAGCAAGGGAAAATCTACTTAACTGTTTGAACGATTTTCTTGTACGTGCGGTAGCTGTCCTTCGTTTCAAAATCCGTTGACACTTGCAGCCTAACTTGGCACTTGATGTGCAAACTGCATCTGTTTAACTTTTCACCTTTCCTTCTTATTGGTTGAATAAATACTGTGAAATTAAAATAACAAATGAAAATGTAATGAAGTGACCTTGCCAGAAATAACTGAGAATATTTTATAATTACAATGCGTGGGATAACATTCCAGTGCAAACTACCAAGTAAATAATTAGCATAACATGTACACTTCGAAACCCTTGTCAATTCGCCACCTTTGTGCTTTCATTACGAAAAAACACTCGCCACTTTCCAAAATAACTGGCTGGTTCAACGAAGAGCAGCACGCTTTATAACGAGAAGGTATGCGAGAGAAGAAGGCTAATAAATCCCTGAGGCAACGAAATTCGCTAACACTGGAGAAAAGGAGACAAGTAGCTAGATTTGCACTTTTGCATACAGGCCTTAAAACCAAGCCTCTATATAACATCCCAAGTTATCTACAACATCAGCCTTTTTTAAAAACTATACCATCTCATCCATTGAAATTCATCCCGCTCCTTACATCCTGTGACACTTATAAGTATAGTTTCTGGCCAAAAACTATCATTGACTGGAACAGTCTTCCATTTGATTACTATTCGATAGACTCTTACAAAAAATTAAGGCCACCTTCTCTGACCACTTTTATTTGGTGTAATTTATTCCAATTTACTTGAGCTTTCCCTATTTATTTTTGTATTTATTTAAATTTTATTTATTTAATCTTGCATTCATGTCTCTGGGTGACGTTACAAGAATCCAAAGTGTAAATGTAAAATACCCTTTAAATGAGATTACAATTCACGCACTGAACTGGAGCAATTCCACTCTGGCGAAGAAAAGAAAATAGTAAAATAAATAATTAAACATGTTCATTGAAAAATATAATCGAGATGTTATCTGATGAGTTATTCGGCCGAAAGCAGGAAACTAGAAGAAGGGTAGAAGTCTGGCTAAACTTGTCTGGCAACATAGTTGAGGAAACATTGTTTCTTGTTATGTTTTTGGGGTTACTAAATCAGCGAGGACTAGCAGACAAAACTTTTTGCTGACCGGGTGGAAAACAAAGAAAAACAAAGGGTCACGGAAAACAAAGGGGCAAGCAAGCGCATAATAATAAACTAACTTTCGAAGATGTCTAGAGAGACTTCTTTTTTTTCGTTCTAGGGCTTGTGCCCTCGTTAATTGTGATCTCAGAATTTCCAATTTGTTCTTTCAATCGTCCTTGTGATACCAAAATTTATTTCTCTGACATCTGTGCATCGCTTTGACAATAAGCCAATTCCTTTTTGTCCATATTCATGTAGCCTTCATGATCTACATCCCAGAAACAGGCTCTGTCCTCGCACAAGGTAATGAGTAACTCTATCTCCTCGTTCTGCCAGTTCCTTTCGTTCTTCCCCTTCATTTCTCTCTATGACCTGCTTGTGGCTAGTCTACTTCGACTTCGCCGTTAGTCATTGTTGTACGCTGCGCTGTTGTACACTAGATTCTTGTGAGAATTCTAACGGTGAGAGATGTTTTCTTTGAGGATGAGAAAGCGTGCAAGGTCCACGTGAGGAAAATTCACCTCACATGATGGGTTATCACTATGAATGGAGATGAATGAAAACTTTCTTTATTACAAAGTAAAAATATCAGTACAATAATAGAAAAAAGAAATACATCACATGTAAAGTTTTCTATTTACTGGTTTACATATTTGCCGTTTGGGAGTCTGATGCAAAGAACCATTTATGAATGCTTTTCTTGAAGAGGTCTAAAATTTTGTAGAGAGAAGTTCCTCGTGTAGTTCCTTGGTTTCGGTAGATACAATTTTTGTGCGGCGTCGCGAAGATCAAAGGACAATGTTAATGTTTTCGTAGTGAACATATTACAAAGATAAACTGGGGCGAGCTTGTTAACACATTTGTACATTAAATTTGTCTTTTTGCTTCGCCCTTCTAACTGATAGGTTATCCCTGTTAAACGAATTGAGAAGATAGCTAGAGTAGTATCATAACTTGATTTAGCAATTACTCTGGCAGCACGATGTTGTAGGTTTTGATTCTAGATTATGTAGTTTTTAATATTTATTCTGATTGGTTGCTTTTACCTAGATTCTTCTGAGATTTCTGAAGGCGAGTGATGTTAACTTTGAGGATGAGATAGTGTGTAAAGTCACTTAGGCTGTCCACGTGAGGAAAAGTTACCTCACCTGATGGGCTATTTCTAGATTCTTGTGAGATTTCTGAAGGGAAGAGAGATCCAAAACCAACTTGAGAGGGATTTCTTGGGAAATAAGGCCGGTATGGGAGATTAATTCTGTTGGCGTAAAGTTAATTTTGCAATGCGACTTGTTTTTTACGAGCTACTTTTTATATTTTGAGGATTCTACTCACCAAAAAGAAAAAGGAGAAAATGAAGAGGAATAATAATAATAATAATAATGATAACGATAACGATAACGATAATGATAACGATAATGATAGTGATAATAATAAGAATATTAATAGTTATAATGATAATTAAATAAGTGGATCGTGCTGCGCATGTATCGCGCGCTGTGCATGTCAGGGGACTAAGGTCCGCTCGCGTAAAACGTCTTCGTTTACATTCTCGAGACTTCTTTGCTCTATATTATAATCAAAATAAGCCTTTTCTTTGTCTGGTGTAAGTTCCCAGGGAACGAACGAATCACAGCAACAATGCTTTGTAAGCAGAGGTGATGACCTGAAATTGCTCGAATGTTTATGGCACCGCGAAAGCTTAATGTTTGAATTTCAGCTAGTTCAAGTAAAAAGTGTTGGAGTTAACTTCAATAAATAATCTTCTGTCTTAATTATAGGCAAAGGGAGAAAAGACGGGGACAACTATTATAATATTATGGGTGACCAATCACTCCTGATTCATAATCTCACATGTGAAATTACAAAATTTTCATTGTAACGTTCGGCGCGAGATTTCCCGATACAAAAAAACAAGACAAAACCCACGATTGTAAGCGTAATTTGTTACCTTTGATATCAAAAGGTAATCAAATAGTAAACTCGTGAAATTAAAAAATAATTTTACTTGCGTTTTGTCAAAATTGCTGAGAAAATTATCAAAATTTTGACAAAACGCGAGTGAAATTATTTCCTAATTTCACTCGTTACTATGAATTTCTTCCTTAATTTTTTAACTTTGAATTTTTATTTAAAGATCTCTACTTCTTCCAGTGTTAATTAAAATCAGTTAATCTTTCTCAGAGATGTTTAGAGCGGTTTTCAATTGAGTGTCGTAAAACCAAAACCAAAACCAATAACTTACCAATTAGACCACTAAGCCAATCTCAAACTGTAGTAAAAACAAAACCAAAACCAAAGTAATTGTCTAATTACTTTCTACATTCAACTGAAAACCGCTCTAAAAGTAATCATCGAGCAAATTCTTGAATGTTCCTGAGACCTTCCTCTGCAAGTTGATAACGATGAATCCAGATTACTTGCAATGTAAAACTGGAGGTAAAGCTGGATTTCATTTAAGTGTCGAAAAGTAATTAGTTTTGCGTTTACTACGCTACACGATTGGCTTAAAAAAAATTCGCGCCACTTTTTCATCCAATTAGAAGTAAAAACAAAGTCATGACTCGTTCGTGCGTATTTTTCCGCGCTTTGCGTCTGCTACATGTAATTACCTCCAGTTTTGATTGGTTCGCTATTTAAATTCTCCAAGGGCCAAAAGAAAGACCTGGTTTGTTTCAATTGCTGACGTAACGCGAAATATCGATATTATAATAACCCCATTCCCCTCGCCTCTTAGATTTAAGCAATAGAGTGCTTTTCCGAGTTTACATAGCCTCATCTAAACACGAGGGGGGGCTCGGAGAGTTCGAGACAGTTCTGCAAACCCGAAATGCAGTCGAGGGTTTGCCCACAACTTTTGAGAATTCTCCCAACCCACCAAGTGTTTAGATGAAGCTATGTAAACACGGAAGAAGTTTTCCATTGCTTTATAAAATAATTTTCAACAAAACGCGAGAATCTAAAACGTCACAACCGTATTTGCATAGTCTCATCTAAACACACCTATCGACAAATGAGAGAGCGCGTGGTATCTCAGTTATGTTATAAAACGTGGTCGAAGGCGAGGCGTCCTAATCATTTGAACCCTTAACCTTTCGTTTCAAAGGTCAAGAGTGCTAGAGCCTCAGTGGTCGTCGCTGTCATCAGCGGTTCTTTAAGGAAGGAACTTCTTTCCGACTTAACCCACTCAGGTGTGTAATTGGGTACCTGCAAAATGTTTTGAAAGGCGTAAATCCTGCGATGAAACGAAAGGGAGGAGCTTCTTATTAAGGTGGACTCAAGAAAAAATATTCTTAGCCGCGAGTGACTCTATTAAAGCCTCAGAAAGGAGATAATACCACAACTTCAGATGGGTCGCGTTGCTTAAAAGTGCCTTTGGTACATAGTAAACAAATTTTACCCATTAAGCGTTTGGACAAGAGAGATATACATAGATGCAATTCCCGGTTTGCTTTACCGTGTTTATTTGTAAATTTAAACAGGCATACTGATAAAGATGAAGATTGGGAAGCTGTAAATTCAACTGTGCTGAGAGTCTGACTATTTTGTTCTTTCTAATCCACGTTGAAACATTGAAGTTAAAATGGTTCCCGGATGTTTATTTGTAAAGCTACTGTGAGATGGGCAAGTGGTAAATTGAAAGTTTCCCTTGGTGCGTAACGAGCTTTTAAGGACAACTATTGAACATTATACTTGATTACCAACCTTGCAGGAAGGAAAAGCAGAAATAAAACACGACAGAACGGCGCTTGGTAAATTATGAGCGTTCTTCAAACGCAACAAATTTATTTCCAAACATCTTATATGTTTTTGATTTTCAAATCGTTAGAAATATTGAGCCATTAGCTTTCATATATTAGTTCTCAGAAAGTAAATGTAATTTGCTATATGTAGGTTTCGTGAATTTGGTTCCAAAGTATGGCTAGAACAAATCTAAACACAGTTACTGCCGTTTAATCTTCTTTCAGTGATGTCCCTGAAATCTCGAGCGTGACTTTCCAGCTTTCAAACATTCACCTAGCCATGAAATTGAAAGCCTCTTCTTCTTTCTTTTTACTCGCTAGCGGCGATCGAATCGATTCACTTGAGTGAGTTGGATTACACAAACATCAAAAAATCACCCCTGTAGCACTTATTACCTCATAATACCGGCATCCGCGGGTAATAACTCGATATCCGACCAATCAGAGCACGTTATTCAGTTATCCGTGTCGATTTGTTTTGGTTACCTCATCTCCCGGGAACTAAGTCGACATTCCTATCTGAGGTAGTAATCAAGGTTTGGAGATCGTTCTGTGCCTTGATAAACTCTAACGCAGCTAGAAATACTCAGTTATATCCGGTGATCGAAGGAGATCAGTAGCTGCGTGCAAGAAAAAAAACACACGGCGAAGCGTTGATCATGACGAGCAGAGGAAAGATCTTCATCCGACTTCGAATGGAAAGGTTTTCCTTAATTTGTCAAGTTAGTCATTTTGCACTCGTATTGCAGTTTTATTGACAACGGAGCTTTCGCATTTTTAGCTAGAACCTAGCTTGTAATCTCAATTCTCTCTTTTGACTGCCATTAGTTTATTTGTGTCAGTTCTGATAACTCGGTCGTACATGGAGACTGAATATCGTACGTTTATGAAGTATTTCACGTCTCATCTCTTACTCAGCTGAATATGTATCAGCATCATAAGGAGAAGTTATGTTTCGGTCAGAACCTTTGGGGGTTAAGTTACGGATAGTTTAGTACATGTTATTACGGGATCAATTTGGTTTTGTCCTTGCAAATAACTGAATCTAATTTCTTCCTAACCATCTAGGGCTATTTGTGTTTAATTTACCTTACCTTTTGGTTTCATGATTACGATGCCTCTTCAAGTTGTATGTTAATCGTTTTTTTGACTATTTAGCTTCAAGATATGTTCCGTTTAGTTATCTTAAACTTTTAACGGGTACCCGTTTTTCCTGGGATTTTCAACCGATCTCTTGTCAAATTGTCATTTTTCCTGGAAGCGACTCATTTAATTACAAAAGCAAGCATTCTTACCTAAATTTTACAATTTGTGTCATTAAATCCTAGCTAAAATCAGATCGCGAACCCTAGTTTGGATGTTCTAATTTTACGCCATTCAAGTACCTGCTTCTGGGATTCGAACTCGACATTTAAGAACTATTGAAGTTTACAATGCCAAAACATCAAGTGATCTCTCTCGTTCTTTGATGCAGGCTTTTTCTTATACCTCTATCAGTGAGGAAAAGTCTGTCTTTGAACCGCGAGCACTTTTTGAAAAGTAGCTAGTTGAATAGATTAATTCGAACCTTGACAATATCAAACTTCTAGTGCTACTAACATGTTTGTATTTTTGAATTCCTGTCTTATTTTCCAATTTTATTTAGACAAGTTTATTATCTGTTATTTTATAGATTTTAGCTGTAAACTGCAGTTGTGTTTCTTTTCAGAAACGAAAACAATAGCTGCTAATGTGGTACAATTTGTTATTTCCTACTGTCGCAATTGGACGAACAATTAACAAACAGGCAAACGAAAAACAAAAATCAAATTAAATTATAGCTGGACCCTCTTAGTCCGAAGAGAAGACTTAAGGTGATTCAAAACAGTTTCCAGCACTTAGATTTTGATGGGTCATTATAACCACTCTTTATCACTTGATGTTACAATCTTGGTAAGAAAAAACTGCCTAATCATTAGGTTATCAAAGCAACAGATGGCCTGCTAAAAATAGCCTTAATTATAGCTTTAGGGGCTTATAATTCTAAAACGGCGCGGTGAAACATGGTAACACGATAAGACGTAACTTTCGGCAAAGATTTTAAAAAAATCTGTTCGTAGGGTTCAGAGCTACCTTAAAGTTTTGAAAATTTAAGGTGGCTCTGAAAGTGCTGGAAACTGTTTTGAGCCAACTTAAGCCAAATACTAGTACTGGTTACCAAGCAGAAATAAACCAATAAACAAGTTCTCCTATTTGTTACTAATAAGGAATCTATAGATACCAGAAGTGAGAATTTGCTGCAATTGGAGTAAAAGATTATTAACCAAATGCATAAGAAATAACATACATAAGGGATGGCAACTGAGCTAGTTTAGAAGTTTTACTTTGAAATTTGGCGAAGTTAGAAACTTTATGATTGATAGTTTTCAACTGTTACTCCAAAATGCCTCGAAAACAATCGAAATGTCCATCTCTAGATGATGGCTTCTCCGGGCTGTTTTTTACTCGCAGATAAATATGGGATATGAACAGTGTTTACTATGCTGTTACAAGCTCCTCATTAATATTTGTGGTCCGTTTTCTAGTCAAGAGAAGGGTGAAAGTTTCAAGCACGTGTTTATCATTTGCTAGTTGCTTTTGTCCCGTTTCTAGTCTGGACATTACAAATTAATGGACCAAGGAAAACTCTGGAAGATTATTTCATGAAATAGCAGTAAATATCCCAAATATCCACCTCCTAGTATTTGGAAAATTAGGTAGGTCTGAAAATTAAGTGAATGTCACCTAGTGTACCTTGATTTAGAACTTAAAATGGAAGTATCGTGGCGTATTTCAAGATTTTTTTCTCTCCTTGACGAAAAACTGTTTAGAAAAAGTTAGCATAGAGAGGTCATGACGATTGAAAAGCTACACCAGTGGCGCAATAGATCATTTTACAGTTGTCTGCTCAGTGACCTGGCCTTTGAATGGCAGCGAGGCTGGAGGTGACCTTGTTTTGATACAGACCTCACTGCTTTTGTTGTGTACTCAAGTTCTGTTAACGCTAACTAGTTTGCATTTTAAGGAGAAAAGCAGAGGCGTTTTGAATCAAACCAAGTTAACCTCTAACCTCGTTCGTATTCAAAGGCCAGGTAAGTAAGCGCACAACTGTAAAATGTTTTATTAACCATCTACTAAAGAACAAAAAGACCTAAAGATGAGCTGCTCAAATCTCTGCCTCGGTAATCTGAATGTTTTAAGGTGTGCATGTCTCGTTAGACAATATTAACCAAGACGTGAGAGGCGAAATAAACAGCGCGCAAAGAGTTAAGTCCAGATCTTTATTAATCTAACTAACTACAGCTTCTTATCACAGTACATCATGTAATACCATAGTCCTTTAAGTTCCAAATTAGTTCCTAGATTACATTTATAGATCTTTAAATGTTAGTTCGGAGAAATCGTTGATACGTCCAGACGACATTCCCAAGCTGATCGTTATCTTTATCTTATCACTTTCCTTCTTGGCAATGTAATAACAAGGTACGGAGAAAGAAGGTTTTGATCACTGTTGGGAATATTCAGCTGTCGTTTTGCTTTTTGCAAAATTTGCTGGTGTTTAACGATCTAAGTCACAGACGAAACCCGTTGAAAAATTTAACCACTTCGTCGCTCGGAATGCGCCCTAATCCTCTTCAACCCGTGATTGGATGCCAGAAAACTAAGTTAAAGCATTGACATAGTTTCATAATTCCTTTCTACCTCGTTCTAACAACTTAAATATTATTTCGCATATGAAACTATTTTTACATTTAGTCAATTCCCTTACCTATGATTAAGTTATTTTCCTTCAGCAACTAAATAGTTGAGAGGCTCTAGTATTAAGTTTGAAGTTTTTAACCGCGATTAAAAGAATTGTACCAGTTTAAATTAAAACCATATACTGAACTTAAAATGAATTAAACTTGTTTTCAGTTGCATCATTGTCATCGTTCAATATAATATCCAGGGAAAAGAGTGTTTCTCTTTAAGTGTCATTTTCTGTACTCCCATGGAAACTGTCTGTTATTCACGGCAAAATAATTCACACAGCTACTTCAAACTCTGACCCAGTCGCTATTTACGTATTCTTGGGGAGAGAAGATTGGATTCTAGAGCGGATTAAGACCCCTGGTGTTTCAAAGGAAGGGTCATAACTCCCTGCGCGCCCCACTCGATCCCGACGTCTTTCTCTCTGAAACAATCCTGTCCGACCCATAAATAGCGACTGGTTACGAGTCAGTAGATACTTTTACAACAACAGAGTTCCGTGTACTGTATTGGTTTTCATTCTTATATTATAACAAACCGAAGGCAACAAACGAAATCGCTGCAATGTGTAACACAATTTGAGTCCCTAGGTCTAATGGTTCGCTCGGTTGTTCAGTAACTACTCATGAAAAGACTGTATAATCTAATATACGACTTAATTGATTAAAAGAGTATGGCTCTTAACACGGGCTATATTGCGGGCATAATGAATATACCTTCTTTATTTTCTCAAGCATCTCTGCGGTCTGGGAATCCTGAATCCTGGAATTTGATTGGCTAATTATGCCGGGCAGTTTTTCACGGACCCTAAATTGCGAACCACATCCCCTTGCTAGTGTTTGGTTCACTTTAAGCTATGTAGGCTGTGTGAACGTAGAGAAAACAACAACAACAACAACAACAACAACAACAACAACAACAATAACATTAATAACCCAGCTTCGGAAGCAACTTTTGTCCTCGTTCTTGAGTACGCACCGGCATTTGAATGACTTTTTTACACTGCGGATGCCGTTTCGCGATTTCGAAATCTTTCCCTATTAATTATGGCGCTTAAAAATGAAAGAAATTAAAATGTTAATTGCCGACTTTGGCCGGCTCGTATCGAGAAAAACTTTACCCTTGGCCTTGAAAGGGCCCTAGGCCAACTTACATATATTACGTCATTTGATTGTGTCCCGCGATTGTCCATTACTATAACCGTATTCCAGTACTAAGATGATGAGTCAATATGTTCATTTGTTCCTACAGCACATTTATCGTTCTTTTTACACCGGTCGAGTCCTCGTCTTCGTTCACTGAAAAAGGAAAATAGGTCATGTTTTAATATAATCATTTAAAAGAATAGCCTAGAATAGCAGTTTCTGCTCTTTTCTTTGTTTGCTTTCTCGGGAGTAAGTGAGTGTAACAGCCGGGTTATGTAAAGCCCAATTAACAAATTAAGCTAATATTAACCCAGGATTAGCAAGAATTTTAATTTCAGTTTCATTTTGTAACTTTTCGGTGAGTTTATATTGCTTGTTCTTTTGTTTTGAGTTGGAATAATTTTAAACTACATAAAACATAAGCAGTGAAAAGCATTTCTTACTACATTAACTAGCCTGCGAACGCAGACATATTGCGGGCTGTCGCTTGTCTCCACAGAAAAAAAAATAAAGTGTTATTTTGGTTTTTGGAGGAGACAAGCGACAGCCAGAAATAAGTCTACGTTCGCAGGCTATACATTAACCATCTTTCGAACAACCTGGCTGAATTTCAGGCTAAAACTATAACCTCTTTTTATCGTGCGTTAATTCAGTTTCAACCAGCTACAAGTTCGCAGTTATTAAGTCACTGATCGGAAAGCAGGATTGCTGTATTAAAAGGCAAGATATTTGTCCATCACATGAAATGGTGCAAGTATGTCAATCAGAAAATGATCTGTAGGATTTGCTTCCTTAGTTTAGTCCTTACTGTATGTATGCTCAAGATATGTAACTCGGTGCGTGAGTCTTTTATGTCAGTAAGCTTATGGAAAATTCAATAAAAACTATTAAATTACAATTACTGAGTGATATTCTACTGAGGCCCCATTAGGGGTGTCTGAGTATCCCACAGGCGTTGCAGAATATAAGCCAGATGCAAGGTTATTTAAAGTACTGGAAGGTCTGTCAATTTTCTTGGAGTTAATTGTCTACCTTCCAACTTTGAATGACAACGTCACCTAGGGAAACATTGCGTCGACTAAGCTAGCCCGATGTTTTGCCAGTGCATTCTGCAACTAATACAAGTTTCCGTGAGTTTCAAGGATATGTAAAGCTACTTGGACGTTCAAGTGTTTTATTTTCAGATCCGATATATTGAAGAGCTTTCAGGTCCTGTTTTAATAATACAGCGGTTTCTCAATTCCTCAAGTGCTTTTTGCATTCTTACCTCTGGATATTTCGTTTCTAAATACTATTCCCGCGTGAGCTCCACTCTTGCTGAGGTACACTTGAGCCTTCGTTCCATCGTTCGCTGTCAGCGTGTGCACAAAGCCACCCTTGCCATGCGTCCCTTTGCTGTTTGGTTGACCTGACGTTGATTGAGTTTCAAGTTTGGCACCTTTTTGCAGCGGCGCGGCTGGCACCGTAGCGGTGGTTTTGGCGGGAATTACAGCCCCATTCGTAGAAGATGACTTTTCCATCTGTGACAGGACTGTGACATCAGTTGATTTGTCTTTTTGCAGCGGCGCGGCCGGTACCTTAGCGGCGGTTTTGGCGGAAATTATAGCGCCATTTGTTACAGATGACTTTTCCGTTTGGGATAGGACCGTGACATCAGTTGATTTATCTTGTTTGGAGTTTGCCGTTTGCGATGAAGTTGAGTCTACTTTTGTGGCAGAAACAACTGGAGTTTCTGTCACGGGGGTAGGGGTTGGTACATCCCCTAGGGGTTTTGATTCATCTTCAAGCGGTGGCGACATCGTTGGTAGCGGCCCTTGCAAAATAGTAAGAGTAAATCAACGGCCTGTTTTCACTAGAAGCAAGCAAATAATATTTTTCCACTCTTTAATACGTATTCATTTGCTCGCGTAAAAGTAATACAACCCAATAAAATCGATAAACTGTAGCCTGGAACTGACAGATTTTTGCTATTATAAAATAACTGAGACACTACACGCGCTTTGGTTGGTCAATGAACCAGAAGTTGGTCGCCATATAAAGCTTTTTTTTTTTGCACGCAAAAATTTTACGCCAAAATCGTTTCCGCTTGAATTAAGGATTAAGGTAGTTTCTATTTTTTCAGTGTTTTCCACGGCCTGTGGAGGACGCAGTTCCGACTACAGCTGATCGGTTTGGGTTGTTAAAAAAGAGCGAAAAGATTTCTTCCGATTTAACATTAAACTTATCAGTCTAATCATAGAAGAAATGGTTTCTACCTTATAATTTTTTAAAAAGTGTTTTTTACGTAACTCAGAAACACTGTCTTGCATCAAACTGAATCGTCTATAATCTCCAGTGGAACATCTCGTTACGGACATTTCCAAAGTAGTTGCAACTATGAGATAGTTAATTATTTAATTCCCATAAGTTTGGTCTAAAATTCAAAGAAATTCCAATAAAACTCTGAATAAGAACTTGCACCATCATGGTATGCATGTCATTTCCTTAATAGCGACGTCCTACTGTGTAGGCATGCTCAAAAGTGTCTAAAAGTAGAACTTTTCTGGCGTACCTCCTTCAGGGGGAACATTCCTTATAAACTCCTCAAAGTCGCCATCGTTTCCAGTGGGCCTGTACCGCGCAACTGTTATGAAGCCATACCGCTTACTGACCGCGGTCCCAACACCTACTTCAGCTGTGTTGGCCCAGATCAACTGACTGAAGTGCTTGTAGGGTGCAGCGGCCGTTTTAGGACCTCCCTTATCAAAGTCATAGTTTTTCACCTCATCGTACCAGCGTTGGACCATCTCGCGACAATTGACGCAGTTGTCAACCATAGCGCCTTGGCATTTTGGAACAGAAGGTTGAAAATATGCTAAATTCTCCCCTAAATGAAGAAAAAAAAATTTTTTTTAAAGGCTGACAGAGAGAATGCTTAAAATCCTGCGATTGTTGTTGTGAAATAAGCAATAGTACATACACCTCCAAAAATGTAGGTTGCGTCATGCAGGTTGACACGAAGACACCTTATTATTTTTTTTCCGAGAACGTCTTTTACGGAACTGAAAGCTAAGCTACCACCTCTCGGAGAATAACTAAACAACCAACATTGCATAGTAGAGTAGTAAAGTCTGCATATATACGAGCCAAGTGGCCCATCAGGCCGACATTTTTCTCCGATTTCTGTAGCAAGAAGCAACTAGAAGTATCTCGTCTCCCCCTAGATGGGGTGTGAGTCCATCGCAGGATTACCCCCAGTATTTAATTCGCCGGTACCCATTTATACACCTGGGTGGAGAGAGGCACTGTGAGAGTTAAGTGTCTTGCCCAATTCAATAACACGACACAATGTCCCCGCCCAGGGGTCTCTAATCCAGACCGCGCGATCCGGAGGCGAGCGCACTAACCATGAGGCCACCGCTCCTCCTACGTTTGCACAGTATTGGTATGAAAATCATGATAAAATAGACCATTTTCGGCGAGGCCAAATTTTACGTCTACAGTAAGGTAGCCTACTTGTAGTTACGAGCGCTGTGTACTATGAAGGAAGGGGATGTTTTCTCAAATCGTTGCAACCTCTCTTTATTTTATTTCCCGGTAGAGAAAGACTTTTGAACCATTCTCTCTTTCATGGCTCACTTTCTTTATCATAAAGTTAATGCTTGAGAAAATAGTTCAAAATAGTTCCCTCAGTTGATGGGAATCGTTATTGAGCCGCCTCATGCAAAATAGCGTATTTGTCAACGGATGAACGTTTGCACAAGTACTCGCCATGGTCAGGTACTCGCCAAACATCAGATTTTGCTCTAGTTTCTTTTCAGTTGGGAGTCCCTTTAGCACCATAGTATTGTTTGATATTTTTTTATCATACCGCTGCCTTCCTACCTATCTTTCGGTTTTGTATAGCGGCTTGATCGTGTTGTAATAAGTCAGTTGACGCCAGTTGGTCCGCCCAGCTTTGTGCTCCTTCGGCTAGATCATGTGACCACATCAGCGGAGGGACACCGTGTTTGGCGCGGTAATTGTTATGTGCGTCGAGACAATCTTGTGAAAAGGCATCCAGTGAACCTCCTGAAAATAAAGCGAAGACGTCAAATAGACAGCTGGTTAAATAATTCTCTGAGTTTGTGATTCCTTGAAACCAAGAGAAGATAGGCGTATTCGGCTAACGTGTTTACATCCTTGTTGCCAGCCAATTCAGACCACGTGATGATTCATCTGGGAGGTTACAATTGTCCTGTTTTTTCATACTCCCATCAATCAGTTGCGCGTGACAAATTGCATAATTGAAACCTCGCAAGTAAATTATCACGTTGTCTGGATAGCCGAATCCGTCTATGAAGGATACAAGAGAGTTACTTCTCCGCGTAGGCCTTATTTCTTAAAAAAATTTTTTTCAATTTTTTTTAGATCACTGCCGAATTCAGGAACCCTATGGGGATCTAGAAACAGCCAATTTTGTGAGGGACCTTTTGCTCATGTAGACAGCCTAAGTGAATTTACACACATTTTCATTTCTCCAGAAAAACGTCTGCGCAACAGCTACATTGTTTGCGAGGGGACTGGATACCATATCTTAAAATACCTTGAAAGGGACTACCTTCAGAATAATTGATCGATTGATTGAATAAGGCCTGTATGAAGAATCTAGCTGAAGTATGAAGACTTGAATACGCTGTGTTTGGTTGAAGCGGCGTTTATCTAAAACTGAAGAACCTTTTGATCTGAGTTCAATGCCTTTGAAGACGTCAATTAACAACAGAAAAAATTTGCAAAACTTAACGAAAACCCCTTGATTTCCAACCTAATCTAGAAGATTCCAGCAGAATCTGGCATGACCTACTTGCAATAGTATAGTTAAACCAATGAAACCCCTCTACATAGAAACAAAACGTAAAACCAAACACTGACGAACAACGATTATTGGGAATAACTTTACAATCACGACTAGACTTGAAGATTGTCTTCATAACAAACCGAGACCCGGGGATGGGAGAAGGGGGGTGGGGGGTGGGGGGGGGGGGGCGGTGGACTCCCATATAAAAGGGACGGGGGGTGCTCGTTGTACCCTTGTACCCTTTAGGGGTTAAGAAAGCCTTAAGGGTGTTCAGCCTTAAAAGGTTCATAGCGGGAGCTTTTACAATACCTTTTAGGGTATTGAGCCAAAAACATATGACAGGAGATATTTGAAAATCAACTGATTTTCAATTTTGTCTTGGAATTGTTGCCTCTTAGGGGTAAAAAAATTGGAAGCCATGCCCACAAAACAACTCTTAGGGGTTCTTTTCAAAAATTTCTGACGAGCACGCCTGTCCTTTTTATATGGGACTTGCCCCCCCCCTCCTCCGACCAAGATACGCCAGAACGAGCACCTATAATAGCATACCGTTATCCCCTGTGGTATCTGAGTTTATAACGATAACTGGAGCTTTTCCACTGGCTGAATCTAAAATAATGAATAAAACAATAAAATTTATTTAATGACAATTGAATATCAGTGTCTATCGTATTTGAACCATTAAAATGGGTCAAGAAATATAAACGTGTATTAAGAGACAAAGTAATTCCTTAACATAATCTGTGCTGGTATAGACGATACATCTGTGTGTATTCTCTTTAACCCAGATCTTAATTTCGTAATTTGCCCAAACATTTTCTCCTAATTGTTGATCTAAGATGAGAGCAAACATGTTGAAAATTCTAATATCAAAGAAACGCATAATAATATTTAGGACGCCCTAACTGAGTTAACTTTAATTTTCACTTAAGTTAAAGAAATGCCCAAAATGTATACTGATGCTAAAAGGTATGATTTATGGAGAAGGGAACTGGTCGATTTGAAGCTACGAATAGATTTAATAGAATTACAAGCATTAAAATTCATCTATATTCTACCTAATGGACGATTTTTGTTTTACCTTGAACAACATGTCCCTCTCCACTGTTTGCATTGTGCACTAAAATCGCTCGCTCTGTTGCTTGCACAGTGCTCTTCTCTTTCAGGGAATCTGCTGCGGGTTTAGGTCGATCTTGATTCGATGATTTATTGGCGGACGCAGATGCCAGTGAAGCCCTTACTTGAGGATTTTGTGGCGAGATTTTTTGGGGGAGATTTTTGTGCCCAGTGGTGTTCTTCAACGCGCCTGGTTGGTTCGAGGAGGCATTCTGATGGAAGGGGTGGTTTTTGTGAGGTGCAGAATGATGTTTCACTGGTTTGCGGAGGTGTGCTGTGGATTTCCAGTGTTTAAAAGAAAAATGAATAACAACAAAACAAATTTATCTTTCGTCTGTTCCTGCTTACGTGAGACAGCCCAGGATTTAACTTAAACCGAATAGAAAGACTTTTTGGTAATAATACAGGATATTTAATCCATTTTCACGTTTGGAGACAACTGAGAATTCCCAAGTAACCTTTTGCATAACTTTTGGAAAAGTGACGGGAATGATTGATAGCCACTAAAACTCGATGTTTCGTCTAGAACTTTTTTTTCTGTTAAGACGGTCAACAGTGCGAGTAACAGTCTGTATTTTTCCAAAGGAAAGAAAAGTATAGTTAATGACCAATCGAAGCAGACCGTCACAGAAAAGTTGTCTGCTTTCCTTGCAGTTTCATGAATTCTTGAATCCATAGACGAAAGTAGGCGGGGTAATGGAACAAAGTGGGTTGGGCAGCGTTACTAAAATTCAGCAACGACGATTCCAGATCGTGCTTTGTTTATTGCATTGCTTATAATAAACGTATTACCTTCAGAGCTGAAATTGATAACAAGTTGTTTTGAACTCATAGATTTACAAACAACCTACCTTAGCTTGTGGCGTTCCTTACAACACCACAGTACATAAAATAAATATTAAGGGAATTTAAGTAACCATGACGGCGACGCCGAGGACAACGGCCATTAAAATCATTTAGTTTGTTTCTTTTTGTTAAAACTCCAAAATAAATATGGAACACAGCGTTAAATTCAAAATGGAAGTTTTAACAAGTGGTCGTCGTGGTTCACATTCTCCAAACAATGCAAAATTTGGTCATTTCACGTTGTTGTTTTGCAAAGGACGGCGAGGAAATGTGCCAAGAATTATAACGCACGTACACTGATTGTTTTGCTCATTAAGCCTTTTATAAAATGACGTTCCCGTTGCCGTTGAAGTCGTGGTTTTCTTAAACTCAATAATTTTTCTGCAGTATGACAAGGTGAAAAACCTCAGTCCCATTGGTTTAAGTCATAACTACTTTAAAGCGGATTAGTCATGAAAATATCAATAACGGCGCTGCCTCAGACCTTTTTGACCCTTATGTTAAAGGAAAAAAAAGAAATCTCATTTAATGAGTCCCTGAAGTTGTTTTCCCGGCTATAACAACCAGGTCATGCCTCAGTTCAGGCTCCTCTGCTGTCTGTAACTGGTACATTAACTTCTGTGTCTGACATAAGCGTTATCGCCGCGTTTTAAGTTTAAATAACTTAGAGAAGACCTTAAAGACCGATGCGTTTTTCCATTTTCTTTTCTTACAAATGCAGTACTCTCTGACGTTCTCAAAGAAAGCAGACGCGCTTTAAAAGCACTTGTGTTGTTTTCTATTAGGACAATACTCTAACGACTACGTAACCTCGATATTCCAAAAACAAAGTTTTCAAAATAAGGTCAATTGTAAACAACCTACCTTCTTGACTGGGCGACACGAATCCCAAGAAAACCAAGCACGCGAAGCCGAAAAGGCAGGGTTTCATCTCTAGAAAAACCGCGGCCGACAGATTATTTCCCTCGTAACTAAATATTTGCAAGCGAGTCAAAATGGTCTGACATCAAACGCATTATTTATTACCCAGATCACTTGTGATCAATTATCACTCCTACATATATGGCATAGTGGAAAAGTTGGGTGCGGGAGCAATAATCAGGCTTGTGAAATAGTTTATTGTAGAGAAAAGCTCATAAGGAGAGAAAGGGGGTAAGGAGCTGGATCATTGTGTTTAATAGCTATTCTCTGAGGATAGTAAGCGGATAAATAGCTTTGACCCAAAGCCGTGTAACAATCGTTTACCGAACAGGTTCTAAGTACCATTTACAGCAGGTACCAGAAGTCGAGGTATCTAATGATCCATGTCGATTCTGCTCTCAGTGTAGCCTTAGCCAATAAAACCTTTCAACGCTTAGTGTAAACGTGCTCGAAGTACTATAAATTAAACTCTGTATTACCGTGCTATTACCAAAGAAAACCCACTGCTGCCGTACAGTATACTGTCAGGCCACATTTGATTGCAAAAATGACAATAAAGCTAACTGGTAAATACAGACGAGTGGAAGGAAGTGCAGTTGCCCAATGCACACAGCGTATCAAGAACTACGGGTGCGTCTTAACTGTAAGGCATGGCCACTTTGAGCTAGCACTGTCGCGTTTTCCAACCAATAGTGTGAATGTAAACGGGAAGAAAAAACTTGTTTTTGGATCTGCTGGAGACCAGCGTGCAATCACGGTGAACTAAAATCGCATCCAGGAGTGGGGCTGGGGTGGGGATTAGAGGACGTGGATAGCAATACGTCACACTTCAGTCACTCGACCATATTCAAGTTGGGTGCATTTTCTGTTTGTATGGATTAATTGCTTTGTGAGCTATAATTTTTTTTGCCCAATTATGATTTGCAGAAAGCTTGGGTTGGGCAAAAATTAGATCGAGAAATCCTTGCATATTTCAGGGGAAATTCTCAATAGGCTCCAGATAAAGCTTGATATATAAACAGGTTTCCGGCGAAAAATCGCGATTCTATCTTCGATCAGTTTGTTAAACAAATTATTTAACCATCCACGGTCATTGTCTGGCTAAATGTGAGTTGGTTTCTACACAATTCTATATACTTAGTTTCCGTAACTAATTAAACTAGCTTGAGTTCCGTATATAGTAAATGACAACTTCTGCAGACTGCAGACAATAAATGTCGTCAATCAAATTCCTGCACCATGCCAAGGGAATAAAATAACACCAATTTTCCGATGACAAACAAAATCCTACAGCTCTGTATAGAGGCTAGTCTTACGTAACTAATAAACTGTGTGAGGCTAGAGTATTAAAGTGGCTCACAATGGTCAGTTTAAGCAATTTTGAGCAATTCTTCTATAATGAATCAATGATACCAGTTTTTTTTTAGTTGATGACGTAATAACGGTAACAACAAGTACTTAATCATTGGAGAATACGTGTATGGTCTTTTTCATGACGCAAAGGGTTACTATAGCAACAGCAAAATTCATTCAAAACACCCTTAAACTTTCCGTTTCATTTGGTGGTCCGATAAATTGGGATTTAGTCCATCAGCTGAGGTGGTTGTATGGCTCACTTAAGGGTAACAAATGAAACTTGTATATTCTTAATCTTTGACTATTAAGTATCATTAAAATGCATGATAGCAAGGATAGAACAGTGGCTTTCACTTTGTAAATCGAATTTTTAATTTACCCCTAATACCCTCCTTTTGGTTGCCATCTTGAAATTCTAAAAAATAGCATTAACAAGTGTTATTTTCCTATGTTTCTTTTCTTAGAGGCACACAATATTTTGCCTGGACGTATATTTGGAGTAATTAGTATCTTAGATATTATTTCAGTATTGTCTGTGGTTGTTCAAGCTATGACGACGTCATAAATTACGTTACAGTGGCTGCCATTTTGTTTTCTAGTTTGTGTATACAACCTCTATTTCAACCACCTGAAGTTACTAAATTACCAATAAGGTGTTCCACATCATAGTACTAGGAACACACCTTTTTTACGTGAAGTTAATTAAGCACACTACGCCATGAACCAATATACCGTAACTCAACGTATACACATGTAACTAGGTTCACACTTCAATTTTGAGCTCGTTTGAGTGCAGAAACGCCCCGATCGTATCATGTCACTGCTGTCACTTGCATTTGGATCTATAGCTTCTCAAACTCACAAACAATTCATCAAGCCTAAACGCGGTAAATCATGACCGCTACATGACCGTGGATATCTGACTAGCAGATATTTTTACGAGTTTATTTTTCTGTTTCTCCTTAGTTGTAGTTCCGATCGAGAAGTTTTACAAAACACTCAAGACTCTGTTTGAGCACCTTTCCAAACATCTCAAAAATTGTCAAATATACTCCGCTACTAGCGTCGTATTTTAAATGTCTTCTCTGTGGTGACGGCTCCCCTCCAGATTACTGCTTGATAATTTGCTCTTATAACGCGACGTCATAGAGATGGCATAGCCGCATAGCCTCTGGTGAAGTGGATCCATACTCTGACACTCCTTCTCGTTCAGCTGTCACCCGAGTGCCTCCTCCAGTATCTCTTTGGATGCTGTTCACTCCTTCCCAACTCTCGCCTGACCTTTCATTGTATTGGAGAATTAAAAGCTGAACTGCTTACCAGAGAGCGTCAACCTGTGATTGTGTGTACGCCAATTAGGACTTTCATGAAGTAGTGCTTGTCAATGCAGCTGTTAATGACTAAAGAAATTTTATCATTCTGGTCTTTCCACCTCTTCGATTCTTCATGTAGCACATTCGAAGGTTTTTGCTTTGAGCAGGTAGTAAGACAAAGATATCAGTGTCAGAGTGGATGACGCACGTGCCTTCCACGTACCAAGCATGGAGAACCATACTCATATTAGCCTCTTTATGATTACACCCTATCTCAGGAACTGGTTCGCATGTGGCTGCGTCTTAGTCTCTAGCACTGATCTTCGGTTGTCACGTACATGATCCGGTCACTGAGCCTGCCTCAGAATGCTTCTTTCTTCCACTGTGGCACTAAGGAATTGGCAATGTCAGGCTTGTTTGTGGTGATACTGAAAAGCCTGTTCCCTGACTTCGCAGCTTTAGGCTACAAGTAGTCCCTCTTTTGCTTAGTCCGTCGAGCGAGGCCATAGATCGAGGACCGTAAATAAACTGCGAGGAAAAAATGACCGCGTGAAATCCTGGGACGTCCCCAGGAGTTCGCGCGGCCATTTTTGCTCACTGTTTTCTCTTGCGTCACGCGCCACGGACTAAGCGAAAGAGGGACTACTCGTAGTCTATCACAGTATAGGCAGGAAGTATGTTCTTGTACTGTTCACGGTCAGAGATAGACACTCTTTAAAATCTTTCAACATTCTTGATCGACACCTCGCGATACATGTCGAACACTACGTCCACGTGCCTGTTGCCGGTGCTCATTACCAACTCAAACACTCTCTTAGCGACCATACGAGACATACCTCCAAAGGGGGCGATATTCAACTTCTGCAAGACCACTATTCCAGGTATACTGAAAATACTGGTTGCGTTCTCGGGGTATTTCTCGGTAACTGTGATGTGTCATTCTAGCTGTCGGGAGAGTTTGGCTTTGCGCAGTTGTTTTTCGCAGGAGTCCACAAGGATGGGCAAGAGACCAAGGAAGTGGACGAAACTATCCGACAAGTGCCATCAGAGCAAATACATCACGATTCATAGGAGGAAGTACTACATCCTAGTTGCGAACATTACGCCCAGCCTACAGATCCAAGACTTCAGCTTGCCTTCAATGGATCTAAGTAATCTGAAGTGGGACTAGATGAGCAACGGTCGTTACAAAGTTATTCACTGTCTTCTTTACCTTGCTCGCTTGGCCTGCAATAAGTCATCACTTACTTCTGTTGTCGCTTTGATACCCCGCCGTGGACAAGCTCGTTAATGCTGAATCTTGTTTCCACGGCTAGTTGATAACATCCTTGAACTGATCCACCAGCTTTCCCTCAGCTTTGATTTCTTCTTTGATGTTACTGAAGCCAATGGATGTAGGTCTGTGATGAAGTAGTAGCCAAATACTCGTGAAGAAGCTTCCTGGGCTAACCTACAGCATGTAGGACCCTAACAACCGCGTACAATGCATTCATCCATCATCAGGTCATGGTGCAGAGGAAACACTTTCGCACTTTTGTTTGTGAGACAGCATGTTTGGGAACTGGGGCTGGATATAGGAAACAGGCAAATGAATTTGAGGGCTTTGATTCAACAAACTTGCAATTTAATATTTTATCTACTTGCCCTCTTTTCATGAAATAATTTTGAGAACTGTACCCCGCAATGTTTTTGCAATGACTACAAGTGCAAAATGATCATATTGTGACCAATAATCAGGCGTTGTGACGTCATTTATGACGTCATGTACTTATAATTCAAGCACTAGAACAAATGGACATCATGTTTGTAGTTCTGGTACGTTTAAAATTTGGTATTCGAAACACGATTCGTTCTCATTAAAGGAATACAAACCACTTTGGAGCCTTCCCCAAAAATCCAATATGGCGGCAAAAGAAAGGTATGTGGGGCAAAATTTAAAATTCGATTTGCAAAGTGAAAGCTACTGTTCTATCCTTGCTATCATACATTTTTATCATGCCTAATAGTCAAAGTTCAAGATAAGACATGTTTCGCTGTTCCCCTCAAGTGAGCCATAACTAACCCGAATTTTCGACTCTCAGCTGATGGACTAATTCCATTGCCTGCTATTAAGCAAACTTTTGAAAGTTTGTACGGTAATCTGACGTCAAAAAATCAATTTTATTTCTGCAAGCATTACGGTATCAAGAACTTTGGGCCCAGCTCAGACGCCGAACTTTTCATCAGCGGTACTCGAATTTGGACCGACCCGGATTATCAAAAGTATGCCTGTTGATTCAGACGTCGAACTTTTTATAATTCGCCGAACTTAATTTAGTTTGAACCAAAACACATCAGAATGAAGAAACCTGCTTGTAAAATACGTTATAATAATTTATCCATTAGGTTCGGCACATGAAAAGTTCGACGTCTGAATCAAAGCCGTTCCAAAGCCGAAATTCCCGGCTGAGCTAGGCGAGAAGAACGGCTGGGCCGCTCCAAATTCAAATGGCCGAATTCTTAACTGATTCAGACGCGAACTTTTCATGCATGTATGTACTTAATTCAACGTATTAAAGCTATTAAGTTCGGCTCTTGAAAAGTTCGGCGTCTGAACTGGACCTTACTGTTCAAAACCTGTTGGAAAGCGAAGTCCAGATTTAGCTAGTAAAATTTCTAAGTCTTTTCAGACAATTTTATAAACGGTATTTAAAATCGATTCTCCTCACAGATGAAATATTTATTTGTACCATGCATGCTGGTAACCTTTTTAATTACTAAATTTCAGAAAAAAATGTTCGCCGACAGCAGCTTCTTACATTAGTTTACCTTCAGTAAAACAAACTTTGAAGTGGAATTCCATTAAGCTACTGGTCATTCTACACGAAATGAATTGAATTGAATGAATCTATCAATTTTCGCATTTTCTTAGGAAAAGTCTTAGCTGCAGAAAGAGCACGTAAAACTGGTAGGACAAAAAACGCATCAGGATGCAGCCACTTTATATAAAGAGCTGAGACACTCAGTAGTTGATATAGTTCTCTCCGCCCATGTGAATAAATTGATACTGGCAAACCTTTAACGCTGGGAATAGGCCTTGACTAGCATCCCATTCTCAGTGGGGAAAGTAGAAATATTACTGGTCGCCTCATACAACAGACAGCAGAGATGAGCTCTGTTCTTATGGGTCTCTAAGTTCGAGCGCATACTTTTAAGGATAGCTAAAGCTGTTTTAACATTCTAACGATATTCAAGGCGGTGCTGTTACAGCTTAACCTGCAGGACTGACTTACAAGTTTAACGATTATTGTAAAGCATATTCCAGGCATCCGGATAGTTGACGAGCAACGCGGAAACGTCGACAGAAAGTGCCGAAACGTTGATTGCAGCTCGACAAAGGGAGGGGGTAGTATCGAGTTTTACCGCGTCGCACTCCTCCCTTCGAATTATTTTCTTCCCGTTTTCATAAGTTTTCGAGGGGTGTCTCTGCGAGGCTTTATATTGACTCAAAACGTTTTTTTGAAAGATGAGGGTTGCTACGAATGTCATGGCAAGACAATTGCAATTAAGCGTTACCACAGATGATGCTTTTGATAACTCAACATTAGTCACGTGCTAGTTATCATTTCTTATAGTAAACAGAGAAATCTGTTGATTCTAATAACACGGTTATTCCATACTGAATCAAATTAGGTATTAACTACTGCCGCGTCCTGTGTAGAGCTCAGGGTGAAAGCATTAATCAGTTGCCGAGAGTCAAAAGAGAGTTAATTTAATGTCCAAGACCTGACAATTTCATTCTCTGTTATTCATTGAGCCACGTTGAATAAAAGCCATATCACGACCTGTACGACCCCAAGCGACCTTTAAATTTCTCTCCACAGTTAATTACTAAAGAAACCAGACGATTACCTGCACGTGGGCGGTAAAAGGCCATATAGCCCTAGCAACACTTGTAGAATGTATCGCCATTGTTTCGTTTCTCGTTGAATGACTCTACCAACAGTTTAGCGATAACGATTGTATCCAATCCAGAGCAAGTGTCAATAACTTGTAGAGCTAAGGAGCCATCGAACACAACTACACACTTCTGGGCCGTGATTGGCTGTGACCACAGGCGAACGACCATGGAGGAACCAGTGCTTGCGGGTACCAGAAACGCTCGTTTGTTTTCTGAAAGAGGCTGGTATTTGCATTGTAAAAAGACAAATAAACTCCGCCCGGAAGATATTACGGTTGTCGATCCGAAATTGTTGATTTTTCCTGGTGGATCAACGGTCACAAATCATGATCGGGAAAGATGAGCGAGCAAGAAAATAACTGACGCAAAAATAAAAGATCCTCAAATATTGTGAGAGAAATCTTGAAAATTCGGAACGTTTGGAACGTTCGGGATTGAAATAAACGCTCTTAAACGTTTCGATCGAGGGTAAACTGCATTAAACCTTATTTTCATTTCTTTGCCAATTCCGAGAAGGTAAAATTTCTCCGTTTTGTCATTTGCCATGCTAGACCTTAAAATAGAGCAATGTGTTAACTACCTTGATCAATTAAATCAAAACAAAAACACGAACATTTTTCTTTTCTAGTTGAAAACACAATAAGCTTTCAGCAAAACAAAATCACAGAAAAATCCACTCAGATTTGTCCTTGCAAATAAAAAAAAAAAAAAAAATGAACGAGATCGGTGAATTTCCTGTTGCGAAGTGACGCTGACCAGGGCAGGAGCTTCACCTTTGTTTATCAATTTCCTCGGGTACATGTCATGAGTTTTAATTTATGATGATTTATTAATAACCTTGGCTCCAAGTCTTTGTTCCCTAGCTTCTTGTTTGGGATCACGAGGGATTTAGAAGAGATTGAGAACCAAGGAATTCTTCAAGCCGATTTATGTAACTTGTCAGTGATGTGGAGGAAGTGTGTGTTAATAGTGGTTCTTATTGCTTGTTTAGAACTTCAAGGTAAGCTGGGAAGTGACATTCACTACGAATATTGATCACTCATCGCAATACAACAATTTCTTAGAATTGCTTCCCCGAAGGAAGAAACGTCCCATGTTTCCTCGTCGATTGCTGCCTTTGGTAAAGAAAATATCGAGCTAAAAGTGCATCTAAACCACATAAAATTCTACAAAAAAGTCAAGTTTGACTCGCATCTCGAGGCAAAAAAAGAGAGAAAGTTCTTACAAAATCTGCCACACAAATGCAACCTGTTGTTATCTCTGGAATATAGTAAAATCTATTTGTAATTCACTCCAGGTTTTAATAGTCGTTTAACGTTTTTATGTCATGTAACTATCAAAGCTGAAAGAGGAAACTCAAATAAGTAAGTATCAACTGAGTAAGACTTAAGAAGAAGCAAATCCACGACAGTGATCTACGCCAGATTTCGTCGGTGATTGAAGCCATTAATATTATATAACCAATGGCGACTGCAAGGGTATTCATTTTTATTCCTTATCTGTAGTAAACGGAAAATTTCATATTAAGCCAAAGAGTCATAAACATAGAGGACAATGGCCAGTTGACAAGGAATGTAAGTATAAGTATATTAGTGTGATTAACACATCAACCTTCTGAACGTATCTAGTGTTATTGTTAAACTGTCAGTGTAGATGTGTTTTATAGAATGACATCAAGGCGGTGATAAAAGTGACAAGTTTAATTCTATACAAACGAAAGAGCTTCTGAAAACGCAAGGAAACTCATTACTTTGCATCCTAGTTCTCTTGTGTTTTAACCATCATTTTTGCCATCAGTTTTGTTTTATGAATGGGTACAATTCTTAAGTAAAGCGAATGGCAGACTTTTCGTATTTTTTGATATCGGTGTTCTGATTCTTTCTTCGCAAGAAATATGTTGGTAATCGAGTTCCATATTGGAAATAATTTAATGAGAGTGTACACTCTTCATCAACTTGAGAAACATGATTTGCTATCTCAAGAATTTGAGCATTTTCTGTCGTTTTACAATTTGAAATGCTGTTCGTACTCTAAGAACTAGAATTAGCAAATTAACTAAAATAAAACTTAGTTATCGCACTAATTTTAAAAACTTTTGTCACTACAAAATAAGTAATTTCCGTGATTTTGAACATATTTTGTCATTAATTTCCGTTCACAGCTAGACAAGTAAAGCGGGACACAGTTCCAGCGGCAAATGGTAAGGGAACCATGAGGTCATTTTACATCAGCTAGTGTTGATAAAACATGGCGGACGCCTGTGGTGTGAACAGTTAATTATGTCTAAACATTTTCAAAATTTATTGTTCCTTTACTTTACCTGCCATAAAATCATTGAGTCCACCCACAGAGCAAAAATAAAATAAAACATATTTACCGCAAGCTCAGTTTTTTTTTCGCTAGAGAAGAAGCCATATTCCCGTTAACCACCGAAACTTAGCAAGATTCTGTGTCGCTTTAAGGTCCGAGTGTGCCAAAGCTATATTGTCTGGGGCCAAACCTCTATTGTCTGGAGCCCTCGATTCTTTTGGTTAACAATTAATGCAGGGAACTTATCCATTTAGTGACCACTGGTCACGAGAAACGAAAATAACTGTATAGGAAATGCATAAAAAATATCACTCAAGGAAATGGGCATTCAAACTTACGTCTCGTACGACGTGTCATACTTAGAATTTAGAACTAAAGAGAATTGTCAGGTGAGCAAATGGACGTTTAAATGAAAGAAAAGCGCTTCACTGTCCGTGCTCGCTGCCCGCCTTTTTTGACGCTTTGCCTTGTGAGAATAACTGAAATGGTTCAGTAACCCAATGGGTCGTAAATTCATCTGAGGCGGATTTCACAGAGAAATCAAATTGTCATAGTTCTAATCGTCTGAAACATGATCTTTTCATGGATAATGTTCCATATGTTAACTACATTTTTTTTCACTAGGTTACCCTTCCTATGGCTCGCAATACGCCACACAGTCTGGCACCGCTTATAACAGTGCAGGTAATTAAGGACATTAAATTTTACCCAAAATCTTAAACTGAAGAAGGCTGGTTCACCATGATATGACAACACTCTGCCCCAAAGATTAAACGATGGTAATTGATGCTTGTTAGTATCAAAACAAGTATAAGGGCATTTCAAATTTAGAAATATATATATATTTCCATGCTGATCGCATTTTTGTTGTGCGAGTTCACTAGTGCGAGTTACTCTAGATGTGATGCACTCAAGAAGCAGATTTTCCGAAAGCTTGTTAGCCATTAAGACTTTAACAAGCTCATCGAAGAAAAGATGTTTAATTCGAGCTTCTCCTTACAGACATTTCAATGATGTGCATACCTGATTCTGCAACATTACACTTGTGAATGTTTCTATTAAGTTCTAAAGGAAATCTAACATAAAAGAGTAAGGGGATTTCATAATATGTCGTCATCTGTATCAGCGTACAACTCAGGAAGCTCTGGACAGAGCAGATCCGCGATGCCATACCCAGCTTCATCTCCATCATCAGCCCCTGCCACTGCCGCCGCTTCCTCATCCTCATCTTCTCCAGCGTCAGCAACAGCTGCAGCAGCAGCATCACCCCAAGGAGGTGTTGCAGCAACAGCCCAAGCGGCAACAGCTCCCGCTGCATCTCCTGCAGCTGCAGCCCCAGCACCAGCTCCAGCCGCTGCTTCCCCGGCACCAGCACCAGCCCCAGCTGCTCCAGCTTCGGCCCCTGCTGCAGCTTCACCCGCCTCAGCTCCAGCTTCTTCCACACCTGTGGAGGCATCCGCTCCAGCTAGGGCATCTGTACCTTATACTGCACAAGCATCCACAGCTTATCAACCATCATCCCAAAGCTACAGTTACAATTACAATCCAGCGCCGGCGCCATACTATGCGTCGTATCCAGCGCCGGCAGCTTACGCCTACCCGGCACCCGCCCCTGCTCGATCTGCAACCACATTGATCGCTGCTGCAGGTAAGGGATTTAAATGTTACCATGGCAACGGGGCACATTCAATTCAAATTTCAAATCTAAAATTCCTTAATAAAAATTGCCTCAGTTTTAAGACCTCACTCCTCACATAAACCATTGTAAGCTGAATAAAGATCTACTATGTATTGCAGCCAAAAAGGAGTCTTGCGGTTATGACTGAAAAAAAAAAAAAAAACGTGGTAACTGCAACTGAGATGTCAATGTCATAACATTGAGACTCAAAACCAGGTTGTGAACGTGGAAATGTCTTCATCCCTTTGTCAGTAGGACAATAACTTTGATGTTAAACTTTCTGTAGCCATTGTATGGTCATCGAGTTCATTTCCAACATCCGATCTTGTAGCATCACTGTTATAAATGCATACGCCACCACTTGACTGCAATGGTCAGTGTGTCTGCCACAATCAAGATTCACACCAAAATAATACATAAAACTGAGAGAAAAATGCGAAAATGTTTTCTTTTCAGTGGCTCAAGTGGCCAAGTCAACTTCCACTCAAGGTATGTCTCGGCAGAATGGACTAACGATGACCAAAACGAAAACAAAACGACGAAACACATTTCAGTCCCACCAACAAACAATACCGTGAACGACACTGGCTTTCGAAATAATCAAACCAACCAAAACATGGTAGCAAACAGTTTCGTTCTTTTTGAACCATGATATTCAACAAGAAAGTTCTGTCTTTTTACATACTTCGTGCGTCAGTGTGGTTCCCTCAGTACAGGCTAAGAGCATTCTTTCTGGAAAAGTGCTAATTTGCGTCAGCTAGAGAAAAAGAGGGAGCCTCAATTTCAGTCGAAGCCAGAATCTTATAGTGAGTGGGCTTCTGAAGCCTTATATTCACAGAAACGGCTGCTTTTGTTTACAGAGCTGAGAACTTGTTCAAGAGTGTTTTTTAAATGCTAAATAACGTTATTGAAAATATTTCATTTCAAGGGTTTTTATTGCCGAAAGCACTGACGATTGCACGTTGCGTAACTGCCTGTTCTATCAAGAAATGGCTTCCTTGTGGGTGCCCGTAGGGTGGCGCTCAAATCTCAGCGTTTGTACTCCTAAATCTTGGCGTATGCAGTAATAAAATTTCAATAACAAATAATTTGTAGTAATGACAAGGACAAGACAGGACAGGTGAACTTGTTGTGTACTGAGCCAAACAGCAGACCACACTGACACTGGAACAACCATGTTATTGTAGTAGAGCGATTTTCACTCGTCCCTGAAAAACGAATTCCGTCATACCATCAAGGGTGTAATCATCACTAAAACAAACGAGGATTCAAAGCAAAATCAAAGAAACAAAAACCGATACGATCTGGAGCCAGAGTAATCTGACAGTTTTGTTGAAATAGTAATAAAAAAAGATCAACAAACAACTGAGTTCTTCAAGACAGTTTTTCTTGTTATTCGACTGTCTATCACACGCAAAACATTTCAGGGACAATGTGAAAACGTACTTTATTACGTCTTTTTCTTTATTTTTAATTTTTTTTTTTGATATTACGTCTATTTAAGAATCATTGAAAATACAGTAAACATATGGTATGGGTATCTCTGTACACTCGATACTTTGACCCAAGCCCAAGATTGCTCCTTTCCTTGACAGGCTCTTCTGAGCATTCCTGGTGACAGCTACTGTATTGTAGAACACTAGAAACGAGACCTTGAACATTTGAAGTTCTCTTTGTTCGCATTTATTGGCAACTTTATACTATACCACAAACTTTAAACTGAGAGCATAGTCATCCTTGTTTTTGCGTTTTCTGATGGCTTCTTTTCCTTTCCAGGTTCAGCCAAGGCTCACGGTACGTAAAGTTTATGTTTTTCTTATCACTTGCGTGATTGCTGTTACCACTTGTATTGATAAAATTCTTATTCCATCTTTTTTCTTTTCTTTCAACAGCTCGAAGTAACACCGCAGGTATGTTTAAAATTGATTTCTTTCAGTTGGATTTAACATAGGCTTACAATATAACGAACAATGAAATGAAAAAAAATATTTCTATTAGAAGACCTGGTGGAGAGGATGTCTCAAGTAGATTCAAGTGTTCTTTGCCATGACTTAGAAGCACTTCCTCTGACTTGTATTCACTTTGTTCGGGAAGAACTCTGTGCGCAGGTTGGGGCAAGTTTTTCAGTTTTTCAGTCAAGTACAAGTTGTTGCACATCATTCGTAGCCTTAAAATAACTTTTTTGGCGACGTCTATGCACTTGCGAGTAAATTTGGGCGTTTGTGTTGCCACTCGATGCAAAGCTGCTTGTACACCAGTTCAATCTAGAAACATATTAATTTCTAATGAATGGTATTATTTTCATTTCCCGTACAGGCGTTTGTATTGACGATGAAAGGGCCAGCAATTTCTGCTTGAAGGCGAGGAATCCATGTTTCTGCGAAGAAAACCACCACTTCATGTACAACTACTGTAAAGATTCCTGCAATTGGTGTGATTCATCCGAGAACGTTGGTGAGTTCATGAACACTTGATCATTACGTGTTAAGATGAATAAATATCCTACGATGAAAATCATTCAATGCGGCGTACAGACACAAACTTGGGCCGGGTGGGATCCTTTGGGTTGATCTTGACAAGGATTTATCGTGCCTCAAAGGAACCGATTAATCTTTCTTCAGAGTGATTTCATCGGTTCCTTTGATGCACCATGATCAGAGTGATCTTGGATCATGGATGCTGATCTGGATCATATCCCAAAGGAACGCATCCTCAATGACTTTTAAAAACAAGTTTGTTGAATGAGTACCACGAAGCAGGTATTGTCATCAGATTTGGGCCGGGTGGGATCCTTTGGGTTGATCTTGACAAGGATTTATCGTGCCTCAAAGGAACCGATTAATCTTTCTTCAGAGTGATTTCATCGGTTCCTTTGATGCACCATGATCAGAGTGATCTTGGATCATGGATGCTGATCTGGATCATATCCCAAAGGAACGCATCCTCAATGACTTTTAAAAACAAGTTTGTTGAATGAGTACCACGAAGCAGGTATTGTCATCAGATTTTGCTTGTTAATCTTGCTGACATGGGTAAGATCAGCCCTTTCCAGTGCCAACAAAATACTATAATACAGGCCAATTATTTCAAAATAAGAATTGAATATCCACTATTTTATTTTTTCGCGAGCTCTACTATCACGATATCATTGACGCGTCACGTTCTCACCAGAAAATATCTTCGTTGCCTCTTTGGTACAAGTTCTAGTTTCATACTCAAGATATTATCGTAATATGACCTTAAGACTGCGTTTTCCTTACAACAGGACACAAATTCTGGAGAGTCGTAAACGAAGCACACCTCCCAAGATCATGGGTAATAGAAAATATCAAATTCTACAGTGACAAACACGCTAGGGTACCTCTTGAAACTAAACCCGCCAAAGCTTTCGCCAGCTCAAGTTACCTTGGTTACGAACCCGGGAGCGCATTTGACAACAAAAGCAGTACCTACTGGCTCCCTAACGGATGGTACGATCGCGGAGCAGGCGAAGATTTCATTGGCTATGAGTTTGATCAACCCGTGGCCATAAACTCTGTCCGTATCATCCATCAGAAAGGACAAGGAAATGTCGTTTCGACAAAAATGTACGTTGAAGCTTCTGATGCATATGGTGGACCTTATGCCACGAAGTGGATCATTGAAAATCCCAAAGGATTCAGCAATAAAAGATTCAATAACAAAAGTAAGAGACTGTTTTACAGTTAATACATTATACACGTTTACTTTCTATTAGCGGTCTTTGCAAGGGAATGCAAGGCGGTAGAGCATCTGGGTACCCCAACATCTCTGTTTCAGTCGGTAAAGTCACTTTAATGTACTAAGTTTATCATTGAGCAATATTTTTTCATGATACTTGGTAAATACATTTACCTAATAAAGATTGGCCGAGACAGAAATTAAATCCTTAGGGAATTAATCCCATATTTATACCATGCCTTAAAGAAAAAAAGCCAATCAGAATACAGGAAAGACGTCGTGTATCCGACGATGTTACACCGGCAACCATCCCTTCGAATGCTGCGCGTATGTCTCAATGATTGTGTTAAAGAAACAGTCAAAATACTTGAAATATAAACTTGGTATCCTTAATTCATTCCACAGTGTGTCCTCTGTTTTGGAGACGGTTTTCAACTGACCAAGGAGTGTACTGTTTCAAGTTGATGACGGACTTCAACACCTGGCATGCGGCCAGAGACAAGTGCGCTGAATATGGAGCCGATCTCGCCTCCATTAGGGGCGAAGAGGAGGCTGACTTTGTCAAGAACCAAGTTCAGCTATGCGGGTATAATTATGTTTCCCTTTACTTAGATCTTTCCGGTCGGGTTTGTAAGTAAAAAAGTATACTTCCGCTGCCATTATGATTGGAATATCTTTCCCAAAGAAAAAATTAAATAAGCCTGCAGTTTTGAGGGATACCTTGCTAGGTACCATGAGGCAGTTCATTGACATTAAGGCATGCAACCGCTTCTGTTGCCCAAAGAACCTGGAAATTCCTAGAAAGAGATTTGTAGTCTTAACGCTTTTTCCGATTTAATAAAAAAGTCGAAAACTCTTTGAGTATATTTTCGAGGATTTGTCTAAAAGGTACCGTACGCCAAATGAAGGATCATCATAGGATCATCATAGGCCATCTTAAGACCTACAAAACTTGATTACCGTTCTGCGCATAATATCTGCAATTTCTTCCAGTACCTCTCCTGTCTCTTATCATTAGAGGGTTTGGCCAGAACGATATGGGGTCATATCTTAATACTTGATACTGAATTAATAATCCGCTATACAAGCTTAGTTATCATAGCTTACTCTTAAAGATAAAAGACGGGGGGGAGATGGGTAGAGATGGTGATAGGGGGAATATCGGGAGCACTTTCTTGACCATCTCTTTCCTGAGTTCCGGTCTATAAGTCATTCTAAATGGAGTAACACAGGTTTACAACATCATACTTTCTGGGTATTATTCCAGTTTCACTTGGATTGGTCTAAACGACTTGAAGAATGAGAGCGACTTCCGGTGGAGTGACGGAGGCAACCTGACATACAAGTCCATGAGTCCACAGATGGATTATATCAAGGATGAGAGGGCTGACCAAGAAATGGATTGTATAGCTTCCGATCAGAATGGGCAATGGACAACATTCCACTGCGACGATAAGTTCTACTCCCTCTGCAAGAAGAAGCTAAGTACGTTAATGAACACGTTTAGGAAATCTGCTTTACCTAGGCTGTTATCGACAAATTTAAATTTTCCGAATGAAAGGGACTGAAAAGAGTTAATTAACCAAGATGTGTAAACTGGCCGAAAGATTTATTTAAAGCTTAGAGATGCCGTGTTCTCTTTGACTGAGAGCTGCACGAGAAATTAAAATCAAAATAGCTTTAAGATGAATAAAAGAATTGTGCCCAAGTACTTCATAAACAGGCGCCACTCGTAACTGCTTTAGGCACCGCCCAGGCGCAATATGGCTATCTGTTACAAAACGAGAACCATCTGCGTACTAAAAACCGGCGTCACTGGTGCCAGGAAACTTCCGTTGAAAACGGAGACTTCCAAAATCTAAGTCTTTCTGAGATTGTCGAAAATAACCCTCAGCCGAGGATTTTCGAGAACTATGCGCGGGTTAAAACAGAATTTTTTAGTCACGAATGACCGCTTTCAACCGAAATCTGCAATGATATATTTTTTTGCTTAAGATATGCTCTTACATGTAAATCGGGAAATACTTAATTTTCATAGTTAAACCTGGAACTTATAAGCATTAGTAAGAATACAACTTAAGCTGGAACTTGTAGAGATTGTAGAATAGCAAAACTGTTGGTAAACTAGTTAGGGTAACATTTGATCAGATTTTCTTATCAATGAATTAGCATGTTGGGATTGCCAAGATTTTCGCTAGCAAATCAGTAGTGACCATTGTTACCTTCAATGTTTTGTTCTTATTTTTAAAGCAACCGAAGACGAAGACGATGAAGAAGAAAGCGACGAAGATGAAGAAAGCGTAGTAAGCCACCACAAGAAACACCATAAGGCTCATCTGAAATATCACACGCTGAAGAAAAACAAAGTACGAAAACACAGCAAGAAAGTTAGCCTGGGTGAGTAAAATGATAAGACCTCTAACTCTGCCTCACTCCTCTTCCAACAGGAAATGAGAGAGGGGGACTGGGAGATAGTATTATATGTTACTGTGGGACGCTCAGCCGAGACTTTGGTGAACGGCTTATAAGGTTCTTAATGGGGAGGGTTCCTTTGACGGGTGGACGGTTAAAACTAAGCCGTTTTGACGGTTGACGGTTAAATTTTAGGTCATTTGACGGTTAATTTTTCGGAATGACGTTTATAACACGAAATCAAAGCGCAAATCTGGCTGTAATTTTTCATGAAAGGATACAGTTTTGCCCATATTTAAATAATCCAGTTAGTCCTATGCATAAAAACTGGGTTTTGGTATCCAAATATGTGTCTAATTAGCGTAATTACTCCCCCTTTGTTACTAATGGATGTATTAATTACCTGTTCCCTAGTTTAGAAGTTAAACGACATGTACATAATTTTATTCTTGTGATGTATTAAAATGATCATTTATAAACAGCATAACTTGACCCATGCTAAGTTAATGATTTAATTCCTAATTAAGGATATCTGAGACATTTGACGGCTAATATTGGCTTGCTCATTTGACAACTGACGGTAAAAATACTGCGTTTTTGATGGTTGACTGTTAATTTTCTGGCCATTTGACGATTGACGGTTAATCCCGTTGAGACCCCCTGACTATGATAACCTTCACGTATATATGAGAAAATTCTCATCAAAAACACACTATTCAAGGTTCTACCAATATATCCCTAGCAGTTCGAAACGCAAACTTCCTTTCAAGAAAGCGCTACCATATTTGAACCCAATTAACAATGCAAGTCTTTTGTTTTGGATTTTTGGATTTTTGGCTTTTTGGATCTTGTGATTTTGGAGTTTTGGGATTTTGCTGTTAAAATATCAGTAATTCAATGAATATTTTGGAACGTGTCCGTGATGTATATTTATGCTTATCTTTCCCATAGCTGAAGAACTTAAGGAAGCTAAATCTAACAGCACTGAAGACGAAGAAGAAGAGCAGGAAAATGACGAAGACGCCATCCGCGAGGCTGTCAAGGCTCAAAAGAACTCCAAAAAACAAGGCGATGAAGACGAAGATGAAGAAGAAGAGGAAGAAGAAGATTCTGGCTCCGGATCAGGCCGTTCTGCTAGCACCATTCCAGACAAGCCCGACCGAAAGTCGCCGCATAAAGTCTGGGAATTTTAGAGCTCTGTTTTAAATTTCATGGACCAGTTATAGCACAACAAGGACCAATGACAGTGGCAGTTTTGCTTGCTTCGAAGACAAAAACATTTCAAAAGAATGTTCGCGAAAACTAAATCTTTTCTTTGCGTTTTCGAGAATATCCTTTGAACCAAATAAATAAGCAAACAGAAAGCAACATGGATTGAATCTGGGAAGACTGGTAATGAAAATTGCATGCAAATGAGACCGGGTGTCCGAAAAAGAAGTCTCAGTGGTGCCTACTTGGTAGATAAGTATAAGTTAAAATAAGTATCATTGCCAGATAAAATCATATTTGTGAAATAACGTTATATTATCGCATGGTAAAGATCAATGACCCTTACCTTGACACCTTTTAGGAAAGCTGTCAGATTGACAACTTGCACTTTTCAATCAATTTCTCTTTACACGCTCCTTTATCTTGTCTTGCTAAATTTAGCATTTAGTTTCCTTTTTGCAACAACTTGTTTGAAACGAAAAATAAAATTGCACTTTGCAGTGGATGAAATCAAATTATATTGACCTCAATAATGAAAAAAAATACTCAGTAATACAATACTACACAATGTTGTGATTTTGTTCACCTCTTCTTGGGACGCCACATTTAATTCCTTAGCTTTGTTAAGTTTGTTCATCGAGGGCTCAAAGAGCGGAAAATAAAGCACCTGTGTTACTTTAACCAATGAGAGACACCGCGGTCAATGTGGCGCTCGGTGAAGAGAGTATATCCGCTGAGGTCGTGATATTTTTGGATATCTCCTACTGATTTGTTATTAAACCCGAGGCAAATGATATTTTTCTCCTTTTGGTAAAGCTTCCAACTTCTTGTCATTTGAGGTGGTGTATATTTTCTTTGAGTTTTGCTCCGCGGAGAGCTTTAAGAATATTTTGGAAAATTCGCAAAATAAGTCGATAGACTGACGATAGTAAATTAAATAACAAGAGCAGTTTAGTCTATCAAGGTACTTATAAATCAAGTTTTAGACGCTAGCAAAGGTTGATTGTAAATGAGATTATTATTACTCCTCTTCAAACGTCAAATAAAGAGTTTCATTACAAAATAATGTTTAGTGTGGCTGTGGATAAATTTAATAATAAGTGAACCTTACCATCTGATTTTGTTTTACAAAATTAACCTATTCCAAACTGTGTAACGTTCTGGGAACCAATTATTAAAGCGTAGGGCATGGAAACAATTGGTTGGTCAAATTGCATCCATCATCTAACAGCACCAAAGATCAGGCATTTCCGAGTTGCATTTTGCCTCTGTGTCAAAACGACTCAAGCATTTTAAAGCCAGGGTCACAAATGGAAATGGGAATTACGGTTGGGCAGCTATATCTCTGGTTAAATTTGTTTTACTGAGTATGACTTGTTTTGATAATTCCCGATGCAGGTTCCCACATTAAACGGAACGAATAATACAACTCTCGCTTGCAGTATTCACTGATTGAAACTGGTGGAACAGTTAGTAGACTAACTGTCGACCAGTTGGTCTTTCTGTAGTTATGAAATAAAGAACACGTGCCGTGTTTCTATCGAGTTTTGCGATGAAAAAAGGAAAGACAACAACTTGTTTACTTTGATCATCAAAATGTAAATTCTCTTAATTTCGCTCGCGCCATCATTACATTTAGAGAGATCTGTTTAATCAGTGTAAGTCTACTAGCGTTCTATTACGAATGTGGCTACGCTACTCACTGTCTATTCTGTTGTAGACTATGAGTAAGCCAAGTGATGTGCGCTGGAGAGCACTTGTTTGCGTTTTCGAAGTGTTTGTGAAGAGAATTTAGATAAAGTTTTGAACGACTAGTAGATTAATTCTGATAGTTGACTCGGGCTGTGCCCTAGTCAACTGTCACGTGATAGAAATCGAGAGCGAATTATCTAACTGTTAAATATAAACACAGTTTTTATCCAATCAGCTCGCGCATTTTCTTCGGGAGTTTTTGTAAATGCTGATACTAAGTGAGTTGTAGAAGAGGGTTATTAGTTTTAAGTGATTTGAAGATGTCGCGCTGGCTGCCTACAATAATACAATTATATTTACATCAATCATTCAGAAGTCTTTGATGTTAAACTTCACGGTTACACGGCATTGTTCTGAGAAAAAGGGAAAAACCCCGAAACTTCTGAAGCGAATCATCTTCCCCTCATGCCGCGCGGTTCGTGTTCATTCGCACTGTAAACTCTTTATTGAGGTCTGTTGTGTATAACTGTTCTGTTCACTCCAAAGCAAGTCGTTTTGTATTCAAGCAAAGCTATGATTCAAGTGTCATTCTCTTGGTCACCGTGGTAAATAGAAGACCAGGTAAGCTATGGTTTCATTGCGGTGTATGCCCCTGCGATTGCACAATATTTAGTTAGAAGGCTGCCTTGAAAGTCTTGACGGCCTCAATTACAAACTACTTTAAAAGAAAGAACGAAACTGGCTCGCTCTGATCTTTAGATCGATTTACAGCTTGTACGATAATGTTGTTAGTGGAAATCAACGACACTCCTCAAAGTTTGAACAAGAAAAAGGAAGCCATACATTGAATATCATCGACGTTTGAGCGACTTGGAGCGACGGCTGATTCATTCGACCTCATTCGGGGAAACCAGAAGTAAACAATTCGCGACGTGGAAGTCTACAACGAGAATACAAGTATACGTATTCTGACCAAATCAGATCGACAAGCTTTCTTTTCAGATAGCTTTTAGACAGCCGTGAAAAAGTGAAAGCAATCTTTTTGTCCTTTCATACCGGGTACTGCTCTTGGGACCTCATATGACGTCATGAAAAATAGAAAACAAATCCTACGTGCGGACTCGAGCCTCTCTTCAATCTATGTTATCACCAATTGATTTCAGCGACATTTACTCTACCCTTTGAAGTTGTCTTTTGTATAGCGAGCTGTAAAGTAATGTTAATAGGCCATATTAGTAGGAAAACACCTTTTTGGAGGGGGGAGGGTCAACCTCATCTCCCATCACTTTCTACCATGGAGGGGGTATAGGTTTACTTACGTGAGGAACCGTGGAACATACTTTTATTTAATGGATCTGTATAATTTTGGTGCAGTACTTGTTCTCCGGTAAGGATTTCAGAAGCATCCCTTTACAGTTTTGTTATAATTTTTGACCAGTTCATACCTAAAAGTTTCGTGTGATTTAAAGCAGCATTTTCACGAAGATTTGGCTGAATTTTTGTTCAAAAAGGTCTTGCAATCATCCCTAAGCATTTCCGCTCATAAACCACATGCGCCTTTCAGTTGAAGTTGATGATACTATGGGAGTTAAGGGAGTAATTTCTGGTGATTTTTTCACAATGTAAAGACACAATATCAAGTTACGTGGCTGGTTGGCTGCGTTAATATATTTATTTTTACCTTAATTACGTGCAAGAGAGCATGCGGCATTGTTCCGAGAAAAATGGCAAAACCCCAAATTCCTGACACGATTCCTAAACGCACCTGGTTGAATCTTTTCAAATTGTTTTGTTCACTCCAAAGCACGTTGATTTGTGTTGAACATAGTTATGATACAAGTGTCAATAATGAGTTTAATGATGACAAGAGATTACCATTATCTTTCTCTCTTGGTCACCGTGGTAAATAGAAGAGGCAAATTATTGTTCTGTTGCAGTGTTGTTGGTTGCGATTCGTTTTATGCCGTTGTTATTGTTATTTGTAAGTTCTTCACCTCTACGAAAGAAACTGGTCCGCACTGATCTTTACAGCTGGTACGATAAATTTGTTAGTCGACAAACTTTGAGCCGGAACGAGCGACTCCAAACGGAAGAAAGTGTGAATTGACCGGCAAGATTCAGTTAACTGCAGCAACAAGACTAATAACAATAAATAGATTAACGATAGAGAAATTGTCACTTGGATATACTTCATAGTTGCCTTCTCCAAACGTATATAACATAACACGCGCTGGTCCTACACTATTACTACTGAGCCATCAAGGTGGAAATCTCTATGTGCTCATGGCCGTGCCTAAATAACATGACGTCTGCAGTCCCATTTTAGCTGCTGCAAAGTTTCAGTCCGCTGAGAGTTCGTTTTGTTAAAGTTTTGGCAAAATACAATCCAAACCCTACATCGGACATTTGACCTTACCAAGCTAAGATGTCTACTAAAACTGGAGTATTTTGCCCACATTTTCATTGATTATTTTGATTTTGTTTACCTACATTTTTATTGAGTATTTTTGACTTTGCTTGCCTACATTAGTAATTGAGTATTTTGTCTACATCCTTTAGAAAATGCCAAAGTTGCACAACTGTACCAGCATGCATTGCATGTTTTGTCATACGTTTGTACGACGCGCCGTGTATGGCGCTGTCTTTACACAGGTATCCCAAGCCCCTTGGGTAGTTTGGAGCAGTGAACATTATTATATGACATGGCCTAACGGCGTAATATACAAGAATTTGTATGGGAATGTAACGATCGTATGGGAAATATGGGAAAGAAATTGAATAGAAACGACTTGCGTCGACTCTTCTGTGTGTTATTTTAATTTCTGTGCCGTTTTGGGGTCGTTTCAAAGCGATTCCAGCGAGTTTCAAGTTCATCGTTTTCCTCTCTATATACGGAATGTATGTAGAGAGGAAAACGATAAAACTGAAACTCGCTGAAATCGCTTTAACACGGCCCCAAAACGGCACGGAAACAAAAGTAACAAACAGAATAAGAGTCGAAGTTAGTCGCTGTTATTCGATTTCTTTTTCAGATTTCGAAATGCTGCATACGATCGTTACACATTCCCATACAAACTCTTACATTTACGCTGTTAGGCCATGTCATATAATAATGTTCACTGCTTCAAACTACCCAAGGAGCCTGCGATACCTGTGGTCTTAATGGGTTTTTTTTTTCTTTTTGTTGGGTCAAACTACCCACAGACACAGGCGTCGTTTGCGGTCGATCTAAAAATATACCTTATCTATCACTGAGCGATTTTGGAATTGGCCGGTCAGTCGAGGAACTTGAAAAGAAAACATTCAGGTGAACAAAACTACGCATGCACAGACGCTGTTTCCGAATTCTGAATTCTGAATTCAGAGTGAGCCCATTGTGAAATCTAGCTATAGTTTCATTGGTCGTATTTTCAACTGATTACCTTATTTTTTAGTATTCAATTCGGTTTTCAGTCATGTTAATAAACTTATCGTCAAGTCAAGCAGTGAATTCAGTGACCGTGACTGCACAGTTCAATGCTGAATTGCTTGCGGTCGTCTGTACTTGACTTCACCAGGACGCAAGCTTTAATTATGATTTGTTTTGATGGCAATGTTTGTTCGTAGATTTGTTTATATACGTTCGTCAGTAATGGACTTGCGGGCGACTGTACAGAGCTCGATGTTCAAACATTACTACAGCGAGGGTCGACTTGGCGCCCTTTCAATTTACAAGCGCAACCTTGGTTATTATTTTGTGTTGGTTTCCCTGAAGTGTATTTGAAGCATTCCACAAGCAAGTCAGATACTCGAGCTCGTCAAGCTTCTTGTTTGATCTTAACGGAAACCGCTCTGACAATACAAGCATTCTGTACAAATCACATCGACACACTGTTACACTGAGCGTTATGCCGTAAAGCACTTTTTAAGGAAAAGGAAATTGTAGTTAGGAATATTTTCTTGTAATAAATTCAAATTGCTGTGTTAATAACAATGAAGTCACGAAGCAAAAAGCGGGAATACTAATGAAAAAAGGTTAATATCTCAGTTCGTCGTTGAGAAAGGCGCAGGCGTTTGATGTATTATGCCTCTCTGAACAACGGACTGAAATCCAGCTTGTCTTTTCTCGTGAAATTTTCCAAAATTCGGTTATAGCATGTCAAATCAGGCATAGCAAATGTACGTAATGTATTCCCCTGCAGCCTTGTTTAGGCTCAGACCAGACAGCTTTTCTGACTAATCAGTTTCTCTCTACCGTGCTGAGGTTCCAGTTAGCCCTCTTTTCTCACTTTAGTTTATTGCATTTTGTTAGTGTTAAAGTTTTCGTTCTGCATTTGAATTTTGACGTCGAAAAAAGTGAAAACCACTGACTGGCTGCGTCAATGTTATATGTTATTGTCCGGCTTAGGGTCGGTCCGTATAGGGAAAAACTGTGACCGAGGTCTTGAAAATGCTGCCCGAGGTCACAGTTTTTCACTATACGGACCGACCCTCAGCCGGACAATAACATGTTTATCTTTTTTTCTTCCGGTAAATTGGCTTACAATTGGGTTTGTTTACTCAACTTTCTCATTGAATTGGCTTACGCGTCGCCTACAGACTCTACAAGCCATTGGTAAAAAATCTAACGAGCGAACGAGCGAGCAACTCAAATACTGGACAAAGAAAGATGTATTAAAGAACAGATTTATACCGAACTACTTTATGTTAGTTGCATTTAGTTCACCATTTAAGTTCTCTTAAAGTGTTTTTCCGCTGTGAAATTTCGTTCTATGGAGTACTCCAGTCAAGGATCTGCAACATTAAGGTTTTCCTGTTTTGATCCATATCAGAAAATCTCCACTGGAAGTTGTTGATGCACAAAGACCCATTCTGAATCATATCCCTTGCAGCCATGATCACACCAATCCCACAGCTTCCAACGCCGATCATTTTTGAGTTAACCGGTGCCTGAGATGCCATACCAAAGCGCCGAAACCTTGGATAGTTTTTCCAAAACCTTGTTTGAAAAAATTCAGAGAGTAACTGTAATGACAACTTGACTGATGGAAGGGACATCGTAGGTAAAGCTGACTGCAAGCCATCATCAAAGTACATCTCTTTCTCGGCTAAATCAACAAAGATTAAGCCCCAATGGTTAGGCATGTAAACTGGCACTAGAATTTGCTGCAAATCATCGATGTTTGAGAGGTGCTTTGTTGTTTCATTTAATTGCAGCTGCTGGAAATTCTGGTCGTTGCAGCTCATCCAATCATAAAACTCTGTAGGAAAGTACACAGTGTCATTCTTACCATTTTCTCTGGTGTCATCCAAAAACTTACTGCTGCATATATCAATGACAAAGCTATCGATATATCGTTCCTCAACAAGATCAGAAAATGACGTGGAATCCAATCCCTTCTTACCGTACTTTAGTATTGGGTAGTTTGTTGGATGATGCCAAAGCCCATCTTGTAATTGTACAAGATCTTCAGGTGAGCATTTCATTTTTGAAAGCCAGTTAGCTTCTGCAGACACTTTGCGAGTAGCGTCAGCTAGTGTGCAGAAGCGTTTTAGGATACAGAGGGCACTCTCAGAAAACGGACCCTTGCCTAGAATGTCAATACCAGTAGGATTCATGCCTGCTTTTTTAGCATCATGCAGAACTTTCTGAGCCCTTCTGGATGTCACTTTTACAGGGACGTTCTGTTAACGAGAAGGGATCTGCGTTCGAGGTTTTGCCATAAACTGGCCTGAGTGCCAAGGGAATCTTGATGCCAGTGGTGGAAGTAAACTGTGTAGAGCAGCTTCTCCACCTCCTGTGTTAGCTTTGGCCATAGCAACTTGCAAGGCAGTTTGCTGTGGCAGCATGGTCTCACCTTGATCCTCAATGACAACTGCAGCCTTTAGTTGAGGAGATGAATGAGAAGTGACAGACTCCAAGTTACATTTAGCTGGTTCAGACTCTGGAATGAGTATTGGGGGTGGCTCATTCAGCATGGCAGAATCTAAATCCAAGTTGGTAGCTATTGGGTGACACTTACCAGAAAGATCTTGTGGTGGGGTTGGCTCAGTCAGCATGTCAGTATCTGAAACCAAGGTGGTAGCTACTGGGTGACACTTACCAGAAAGATCTTGTGGTGGCTGTGGACTGGTGTGGACACCATACTGACTTTCCCAGTGATCATGGCAGTATTCTAAAATACTGGATGTAACCTTGTCCTCGACCCTAGTGCCATGGTCTTTATCATAGCAGTATGTAAGGAAGTCACTTCCAAACATTTGCTCAAATAAATTATTGATTACTTGAACCCAAGTTTTCATAGTTCCTGTCCAAGATCTCATTTCATGACCACTTTTGCTAATGTTATACAATTATGTCGTAAACTTTGCATTAAGACATACGTGTAATTAAATTCAGTGTTTATTTACTTGGTTTCCTTTTACCTCCATGTGTAAAATGCAGACAAGGAGTTAATCTATTTATTTAGTATTACAAAATATCCAGGACACATAATTCGGTTTTTAATACTTACGGGCCATAATGCAATTTTCAGCTTGTTGGAATGAATGCCTCAACGACAGCAACATGGTTGCATACCAATGCGTGAGAATTTGATTCACTATAGGAAGAGAAAATGTTTTCAAACCCAATTTATTTTATATTACAGCTTATTTTCCTTTCATTTAAACTTAATTCTATATCATTATGGCCTCAACAGACACACTCTAAGGAGTATTCAGAAACAAAAGTGACTGAAACTAGTGTGACTGGACTATAATAAGTAAAATAACTATAATTGATACTGATAACAGTAATGATAATGATGACAAGGATGATGATAATAATACAGTATCTTGTAACTCACATGACTGGCCAGGTCCAGATGAATCATGATTTGTTGCCTTAGAATACAATTGTCTGTGTAGCTTGTGTGAAGCCTCACATCCTTAGCCAGAATATTTATAGAAGGACCTAAAGTGCCGTAGGAGCATAGCACTGTGATTTATGACAAGGTGCCCATAATCACCAGTGCCAAAGTGTAGTCCAAATAGCTTTTTCAACAAAAAGCCCCACTCTTTGCACTAGAGAGTATAGCAAAAGAAAACAAGAATGTAATAAGAAATTACATTATCAATGATGGGTAACCCTCTGTACCTGTAACATTTTTAACTGTATACACAACAATTTTGACACTACAGACAAGCATGTAGTTTTTGACAGTAACATACAGCTTTAGCATTTCATTGTAGAAAAGCTACGGTTGAAATTATTTTCTATCAGCCTATTAACCTTGTCACGGTACGTCCAGCGTGACACATCATATACGGGCATGCGCGCCCCATGCATCATGTAATCTCTTGTCGGACCAAGCACATGGCGATTAAAATAAGACTTTAAGCAAATCTATATTCGTGTCCACGTTCCATTTTACTGCATGGTGTCAGAAGTGGTGGCCTGAGAAGATACTGGATCCTCCAGGTGAAGCATTTCAAGCATTCGAACACAAATTCATTCAAGCGCAAGCTGTAGAGCACATCAATTACTTCGAGCATTCAAAACAACATGGCCGATCGATTCAAACCACCAGCTATGGACTGGACCACTCCAGGAGACATTCACAAGCGTTTCAAACTCTTCCAACAGAAATGCGAACTTATCTTCGCGGGGCCGCTCGATAAAGTCGAAGAGGCGAAAAAGGTGAGACTACTGCTTTTATGGATTGGCGACAAAGGCATCGAAATCTACAACACGACCACATGGGCCAGCGAAGGCGACAACCTCAAGATCAGTCCAGTTATGGCGGCACTAGAGGCTTATACAAAGCCCCCAAAGTAATGAAATCCTCGCTAGATACCAACTTCGATGCCTAAAGCAGGGAGATAGACCACTTGAGGAATTCGTAACCGAAGCGCGACTATTAATAGAAGATGGTGGATACGATCCCGCCGCTAAAGAAAATACCCTCAGAGATACGCTGGTATTTGGCGTGGCGTCCGATAAAGTACGCATAGACGCGATAGCACTTGGTAACGGGCTAAGCTTCAAGCAAGTCTACGACCTGGCGAAAGTCGAGGAAAGCACTAAAGCACAAATGAAGATAATTTCCAAAGGTGACGAGAAATCTGATCTTCACACAGTTCAAAGAGAATCTGCACATTCGACTAAAAAACACCCACCGGGACAAAGCTTCACACACCAAACTTCCTACGGCGACCAAAACCAAAGAGATCATACCGAAAGAAAACCTCGCCGACTTCAATTCAAGTCGAAAGGCTGCTTCAGATGTGGAAACACCCATGATAAATCAGCGAATTGCCCCGCCAAGAATGCAAAATGCAAGCACTGTGGCAAGTCTGCCCATTACGCGAGAGTGTGCATGCAAAAACGCCTTCAAAAGGTTCACCAGATCGTGAGTAGCCCAGAGTACCAGGGCCAGGACATCCACCTAGAGGATGAGTACCCCTTTGAGGATGATTACGAGTACACTCTCGAAGAAGAATCAGAAGAAGAAACAAGCGGCACAGAACCCATTACTGTATTTGTTGGAACTCTCACTTCAACAAAGCACCAGCAAACCCAAGAAATTTCACTAAACGCCCTCGACAGCCACCCAGACAAAATCTTTGCCAAGGTCAAGGTTAATGAAGCCCATGACATGAGCCTGAAAGTAGATACGGGAGCAGACGCCTGCGTCATCACCTCTGCAGACCTACAGTACTTCCCATTCCCGATTACTATCCTTCCATGCAGCAATGTCCTTAGAGGATATGGAGGCTCTGAAATAAAAAACCTTGGTGTTGCCACCTTAAAGGTCTCCTTTAAGGACAAGTCAGCCAATATCAAATTCAACATCGTGGAAGCCACAGGAAGCCCATCTATGCTGGGGTGCCGACAATGCCAGGATCTGGGAATAATATCAACAAATTTAGATGAAGTTAACACCATTCCCCCAACCAAGACAGAAGCTGAGGCACAACGTGGTCAGCTATCCAAGCCCACTGTTATGGAAGAATACCAAGATTGCTTCGACAAGCTAGGCTGTTTTCCGGGAGAGAAGTATCGCATTCAGCTAATTGACCATCCTATCCCAGTCATCCACCCGCCACGCACCGTTCCAGTACACATACTTCCCTTGTACAAGGAGGAACTTGATAAAATGATCGCGGACGATGTCATCACAGCCGTGACCGAGCCAACCGACTGGGTAAACTCAATCGTATGTAACATCAGAGAAACTCCTGAAGGCAAAAAGAAAATCAGACTCTGCCTCGATCCTAAGGACCTTAACAAGAGCATACGTCGAGAGCACTATTACACCCGTACCATCGATGAGCTACTACCGCAACTGCATGGAAAGAAATTCTTCTCTGTTGTTGACACTAAGAAAGGTTATTGGCACGTAGCCTTGGACCACGAGTCAAGCCTGCTGTGCACCTTTAATACTCCCTTCGGACGGTACCGTTTTAAACGATTACCCTTCGGGGTCAAACTCTCCCAAGACATCTTTCAACGCAAACTCGATGAGGTTTACAGGGGCATCCCCAATGTAATGGGGATTGCTGATCAGAGCACGACCAAGCCTTCTGTGAAATGCTTAAGGCCACTCGCAAGTACAATGTCAGCCTAAACTCCGAAAAGCTGCAGTTCAAGCAGGCAGAAGTCGACTTCTACGGGCACCTTCTGACAGAGAATGGAATCCAACCAGCGAAGGAGAAACTTGAAGCAATTCACAACATGAAGAGCCCATCAAACATGGGGGAGCTTCAGACTATCCTGGGCATGGTAACTTACCTTAATCGCTTCTCGACAAAGCTAGCGGACCTAGCATCGCCACTAAGAGAGCTAACCAAGAAGAACGTCCATTTTAGCTGGGAGCCCCACCACCAGCAGGCACTCGACAGGATTAAGCAAGAACTCTGCACGTCCAAACTCATTTCCTATTACGACCCAGATCCGAGTACACTCACGATCCTTCAGTGTGACGCAAGCAAAACAGGCATTGGGGCCTCGCTAAGGCAGTCAGACTCTCAAGGAAATGAACACATTGTCGCCATGGCGTCCCGGTCACTCACCGACGCAGAGTCCAGATATTCTAATATTGAGCGCGAGTGTCTGGCAGTCACATATGGCCTGGAGAAGTTCGAGTACTACCTGCTCGGTCGAAACGTGACAGTTGAAACCGATCACTCTCCCTTGGAACAAATTTTCAAGAAGAACATCGATGAGGCTCCAGGCCGGCTGCAGAGACTACTTCTTAGATGCCTGCGATTTGATATCAATGTCCAGTACAAGCCGGGGAGATCCATCCCAGTTGCCGACGCCCTGTCACGAGTGTGTCACATGAGAGCAACACATGGCACTGAGACTACGACTAAGGACACCGCATCACAGCGTAACATCCACTTCATATCCACCCCCATTGACCTAACAGCAGTAAAGTCCTCTACAGTACAAGATCCTACCATGAATCTACTGAAGAATACCATCTACAATGGCTGGCCTCCCTACAGAAAACAATGCCCGCAAGAACTATGGGAGTTTTGGAACTTCCGATGCGACCTCACTTTAGAGGACGGTCTAGTACTAAAAGGTAGCAGGATCGTCGTACCAGCCTCCATGAGAAACCAAGTTCTCCAAGCGATCCACCTGGGACATCAAGGAGAGAACAAATGCATCCTCCGAGCTAGAGAATCAGTGTTCTGGCCCGGTATCTCCGCTGAGATCAGGCAGATGGTAAAGGACTGCAACCTGTGTAACAAACACAAGCCAGCTCAGCCCAGACTACCCATTTTGCAGCCAGACCTTCCAACCAGACCATGGGAGAAGCTCGGCACAGACATCTTTGAATTTAACAAGGAGAAGTACCTTATGGTCGTCGATTACTACTCAAGATTCCCTGTGATAAGACTCCTCAATGACATGACCAGCCACACCGTGTGCAACCACTTCACAAGCATCCTTGCAGAATATGGCCTACCAGCCACTATCATTGCCGACTTCGGATCTCAGTTCATCAGCGAAAGATTCAAAACCAAATGCGAACAAAGTGGCATCACACTACACTGTAGTTCCCCATACCACCACCAAGCCAACAGCCTGGCAGAGAGGGCAATTGGAACCTGCAAGTCACTGTTAAGAAAAGCACTAGAGGAGAAGGAATGCCCTTACACAGCCTTATGGATGTATCGCACGACTCCCCTTAGTGACCAGATGCCATCCCCCCACGAGTTGCTGTTTGGACGTAAACCCCAAACGACACTCCCAAGCAGCAGAAGCGCACTGAAGTCCAAACACCCGAATGACGACCTCCACCATGAAGCTAACCAGAAATGCCAAAAGAGGCAAGCAGTATTCTATGATAGAAAGGCTGGTAGCGACAAGAAGGCCCTTAACAACCGAGAACCAGTGTTCGTCTGGAACACCTTGAAGAATACCTGGCAGCCAGGAACTGTGCTAAATAGGCCACAGCCAATGGAGCGCCCCCGAACCTACACAGTGGACATTCAAGGGAAGATCTACCAGAGAACAAGGGAGCACCTGAGACCAAGGAGCCAGAGTGAAATACCCCCCTCAGCTGGCAGTAACACTCCACCTATCGGTACAGTGACCCCAGTAGACGACTCCAAAGACGCACACATACCCAATGACAAGGTGACCAGACCACCTCCGTTGTCAGAAGCCAGTCCTCAAGACAGTACACCGACACCAGATCAGTCACCGTCTCTCCAACTACCGTGCAGCAAGAGGCAAATTGATCTCGAGCCAGCAGGTGTTGTTGTAACCAGTGAAGGAACCTGTTATCACCCAAAGAGCCAAGTTACAAGGACTGGACGCATCACCCGCGTCCCAACCAAGTTCAAAGATTAAATAGGGACAAACAAAAACTCTTTTATTGACATTGGGTTCCTATTTACACCCATGAAACTGTTCTTAGTTCCTGTTGTCGTTTGATAGATGTTTGATTAATTTGATTAGCATTGATTATCATGTCCCCTTTTATCGATTTATCTGCATGTAACTAGGACCTCTTTTCAAAAAGAGGGGGATGTCACGGTACGTCCAGCGTGACACATCATATACGGGCATGCGCGCCCCATGCATCATGTAATCTCTTGTCGGACCAAGCACATGGCGATTAAAATAAGACTTTAAGCAAATCTATATTCGTGTCCACGTTCCATTTTACTGCAAACCTTGTTGGATTTAGTAAGAGTAACTGATCATTCCTGAATATTTCTGCACAAACCAGTTTCATACCTGTCAAGTCAATATGCAATGCTTAAAACAAAAATGGACTTAAACCCCTGTATGTATTGAATAACCTAGTTCATAAAGGTGATATCTTACCATTTTCAGTTAATTCAAACAAACTCAAGAAAAGTTTAAGCAAGTGTGTATATGGACCAAGGGCTATGGCCACAATAGCTTCGTAAGAGAATAATAAGAGTTTTCAACATAAAAAAATAATACCTTCACATCATGGACATCAATCAATTGCTCTTCATGGTCTTCGAACACTCTGTCACGCATTGTGTGGGCAATTTCCCTCCAATCACAGCAAACCTGACAACAGTTAAGTATTACATGGTAATAGATGTCCAACAGTGGCAATTAAATAATGAAAGAATGAAGGATGCGAATGCAGCCATAACATTACTTGAAAAATGACCTGAAAAAATTTCAGCCGAGTATTACGTCCACTGAACATATAGGGCCCAACCTACACGCGACCGCTCTGATGTGGCTTTGACAGCTCAGTTGGTAGAGCATTGCACCAGTAACGCAAAGGTCGTGGTTTCGAATCCCGTTTAGAGCCTGAAATTTTTTCAGCTAATTTTTCCAGTAGTGTTATGGCTGTATTCGTATCCTTCATTCTTTCATCAGTTAAGTATTAGTCAAATAAAGTTACAGCAGTTAAACTTTTCGTTTCTTCACAAATAAAACTGCTAATCTTTCAGTTGACAATGTTGGTTATTGAACAACACTGATTTTCCAGTCAGGCATTTTTATAAGTGAATGACTCAATCGAGTGCATGCAACCTACTTGCATGTTAAAGTTAGCTACCAGTTTACCTTGACAAAAAATTCAATTTGAAGTTGGGCTGCGTAATCTGGAAAGGGATCAGTGTGGTCTTCCAGTTTTTTCTTCTTCCCTCTTTTCCTTTTCTTGGGTAAGGGTTCCTGATTGCCACACTGTTCTTCCAGCTCCAGGAATCTTTCTTCAACTTCTTTTTGTCTTTTAATCCAGTTCTCCTTTAGTTCTCCAAGAACACTTTAAGTTCTTACAGCCAAAAACAGAAAGAATCCAACAGATTGTCAGTGAAAGCATTTAATGGGAATATAATGGACCAATTTGTTGTAGTCTGGAGCACGCCAAGGTTTCCCTGATTATGTTTGTTTCCAGCCATTCATAGCCTGGGGTTGAGAGACAGATGACTTTATGTGGGTAAAGTTTCTTGCGTAAAGGAGCTACATCAAGATTACAATGTATGAAATTTACTTTAAATAATTATAATAACAATAACTTTATTTAAGTGTCAAATGTATTTAGCACTATTAAATGTGCTAATTGGTGCCACTGTAAATAACTAAACAAATGTTTCAAATGTAACATAAACTATAGCCTGCGTAGCAAGCGTTTCCGTGGGGTTTGGAAGCAAAGAAAGACCGAGGAACGGGATTTACGGTGTTTTGTCTGCGCGGAAAATGGGGCGAGAACAAAAAAAAAAAAGAAGGAGGGGGGTGGGAGAGGGGAAGGAAGGACACGCTTGCAGACAAATCCCTGGATTTTGAAAACCTCCGTTCGCCAGCGAACGGAGCTCGTGATCGGCTGGGCTAGTCCAATATTATTGACATGTGTCGATCAAAGGTATTTTAATACTTCTGAGTGCCAGACAAAAGAGGAAGACGCGTTCGAAGCTTGGTTACAAAACGCTTTAACTTTTCTTGCTGAACGAGGATTTAGTCGTCAGCTTCGACAGTACGGTAGAAATCCTGTAATGCAATGCCGACGCTTTGGTTTTCCAAAGCCTGCACATTATTGCAGAAGCAAGCGCGACACAGTTTGCAGCTGTTCCTTTAATTTTAACATCACTTTCTTGAATGCCACATGCGCCAAGGACAAGATAATAAACCACGGGACAAAAAATTTGCACTACTCCGTAGGAAAACCTAGTGATTTCGTCTGGCTTGTTACATGGCAACATGCTGTCGTAGGTACTCTGACATTTCATTAGAAGCATTTTTGTTGACAGCATTTAGAACCTCTGGGTACAATTCTGAATGATTTGTTATAGTGTTAGCTGCGGCATGCCAGTTTTTGTCACATATTTGCCTTACCAAAAATTTAGTCGTCTCGTAGCGGGGAATTCTTACGAGGACATTTTATAAACAACTTTGACTTGGAGGCCGCCTAGGGGAAGATTATCTTTATTCAGATACTGGTCAAGATTATCGTTATTTCCCCTCTCAGATGTTTGAAGCCTCTCCGGCCCAAATTCCAAAGTTTGCCGAGAAGACTTCCCGTTGTTTGTTTTTGCTGCAGGCGATAACACTCGAACCGATTTGCGTATCTGGCGTTTCCGGCAAACGCTTCTTTACTGGAATTGCCTTTGTGGGAGTTGACTTGCTAATTTTACCTTGTATCGATTCCTAGACAAATGAACACAGTGATCCAAGATTTCGAATCATGTGAGCAGCAAGGATTACTAACGCGACTGAAATACTTCTCACATTTTAACTTTCTGGCAGATTTGTGCTAAAACTTCACCGTTGCATTCCTTCCATTTAGACGGATTGAGTAGAAATATAGCTTGATTATAAATTACCAAATTTAATTCATCGAGATTTCTCCGTTCCCACCGTGCGCTCGTTGTTTCAGACATATTTTCACAAGTAAAGTTCATTTTGGTTCAAAGTTTACTTCCGCTACGGAAGGCCGAAGAATTTATTGGTTAATTTTATGACAGCCGATGACAGCACGAAATCTCGGTGTGCGCACTCAGGCATGAAAGGCCAAGTGGGCGGTTTTCAAAATCCAGCGGTTTGTCTGCAAGCGTTTCCTTCCTTCCTTCCCCTCCCCTTCCCCCCTCTTTTACTCGCTCCATTTTTCGCGCTGTAATTCTTTGCTCCCGAACCCCACAGAAACGCTTGCTACGCAGACTACATAAACTACAGTCCAACCTCTGGTTGCGACCACCTCTCGTGAGCGATCACCTCTCCTCAGCGACCAGTTTTCCAAAATACCAAAAGTTTCCAATTCAAATCACTATATTTGGAACCTCTTGTAAGTGACCGCGACTACTTTTAGAGCTAAGAGTTTGAAATTTTCCTTTGTTTTTAACCTCCCGTAAGCAACCATTTGACAGATGGTAGAGCATAAATTGGATAAGGTGTTGTAGCATTATCATATTACTGGCTAGCATAGAAAACAAAAATTTCTCAATGGGAAGAACCAGATTTTTTCCTCGAAATTGACTTTCACATGAATAGAACATTGCATCGGCATTCATTCATGGGTTAAGTCTCGGCAGTTATCATATACTTATGAGGAAAAATTTTGACCCATTATAGTCTAAGCTCTCATAGGCGACCACCTCCCATAAGCGACCACCTAGGCTTCATATTTTGGGTGGTGGCTTACAGGAGGTTCGACTATATTAAGAATCCCAACTGGTAAGGAAACCTTAAAATAATAGTTTCCCAGGGTAAACAAACATCAAACAGGTAGGAGTAATCCAAGACATAGGTGGTTGAGCGAGAGGGAAATTCAATTTGATTACAAGTGAAATGAGAAACTTGAAAATTTAGGCAAAGAAGCCTTGACTGAACTGTAGCTCCATTAAGAGCAATTTCAGATCCTGAGAAAGTTATGAATATTGAATAGGCTGATGAGTAAATAAAAAATTATTAAGTGGACAATATATAAATATAGTGAGCTAATGAGCTTCTTTGAGATGCCCCTTCACCTTTTGTGTCATCGAGGTCAATTGTTTCTTGCCGTGCACCATAGTCGCTGACAAAGGTTCCCCAGTCGAGTATCTCATCTATAAACTACAAATAAGGACATTGTTAATTACATTGTAAGTTTCTCTTGTAAAGCATAATTATTTATTCCCTTACAAGTCATCTCAACCCAAACTGAATTTATGTGTATTAAAATGATATAAAGCATTAAATTCTGCTCAGTAACATAAGATATTTAAAATTTTGCTATGAGTTAACCCACCGAGATCCTCTGTTCAAAAAAGGTGACATAGCTCAGTAGAACGTCTCTTGCAGCTCCAGGACATTCCTCATAGTAATGGGCAACTTTCTCAAGGGGGAGTGACCTTGGTACAATTTCTTCAAAGTTTTTAAGAACTTCTCTCTCCATCGAACCTGATAAAGAATTTACCTTGACTTTAAATACCGACCACCAAACTTGTATCAGTGTCATAAAATGGCACAAGTATGTATACTACTCCATGACCTTCACATAGCAATCGGAGTGAAAATTAAAAAAGTTGTTTCCTAAGACTGTATGCAATTATGTTCACAAAGTTATAAATTATGTTCACTCTGTAAATGGGCTCATTCTTTTGGCATATTCCTGATAGCATTACATTGGTGATTAACAATAGATTAAAGGACTGATCACAGTATCTGAAAAAGATGTAACATGTATATTTTGTCTCTCTATTGCTGTTTGTTGTCCTTTCCGTTCTTTAACTGTTACTCTAAGAAAACCTCTGCAGTTTTCAGGCCCATAATCAGACAAGGCACCATTCAACTTGTCCAGGGTTCCAACTCGATAGGCAAACAAACCCAATGAACCTAGAAGCTGCTCACAATTTCGCATCTCAAAATGTAGAGAGCAAAGATTTATGCTGCTTAAGTCTTCCTCCAGAAGAAAATTGAGATCATCTTGAAGGCCTGAACCCCTGAAAAAGAACAAAAATACAGACTTAGTGGCTTATGTTGAACTTGGAAATTTCGATTATTTTATATTTACCAGTCAGTTGTGCTCACAACACCCTCATTTTCCGATGTTAGCGTTTGATCTTAAACAATCCGGGCATGTCTCATCCACAGCAACTCCATGGCAAGTGCAAGCTTAAAATAAAGTTATGGACAATAGAAATATTGACCTCATTTAGAACGCTGGAAAAAACAAATTTTTCCACAAAGAGCTAAAGAGTTACTAGATAATGATATCTATTTTCTTCGTCTTAACATTCAGTGTTTATTAGGATTAAAAAAATACAAGTATTTTACTGATGATAATAGTACTAATTTATAATTGACATGATTGGTAGGATAGTCACTGAACCCTATACTAAAATGCAGTTTTCAATTCAAGTAAGTGTTAATTAATGCAGTTACCATCAAACTAAATATATAAAACCTTACCCTTATTGCATCACAAAATGCACAACACTGCACTCCATAGCCCTTGCCACCAAGGAGGAAATCCTCATCTTCTTTTTTGTTTAGGAGAAGCAGCAAAGCCTTGTAGTCCAGAGTCACTTAAGGTCATATAAGGGGAAACAATTCATACCACATGCTAATGAGGCAAAACAATATCCAAGGACCATTTCACATACAGTACTGTATAAGTTTGTCCAATTTCCTAATGAACCAATGGTATTAATGTTGATTTAACCCTATTTAATGGCAGGATTATTATGATATTTAGAACAACAGCCAAATGTTACTGAAGGTACTGAACAGTGCCATAAATATTAAGGTAATTATCAAACAATATTTGCCATCACTTTTTTTGCACAGTTAATTGTTCCCTGTAAAAATTATAAGATAGCTTTAACTTAGTTTTTCTCCCAAATAAACACAAATAATATCCCATTAAATAAATAACAGCATTTCAAAATTCATTCCCTTTCTTATCAGTCTGGTTTAAATCACTATTTACATGTACCTGTGAAAGAGATGTTGTACTTTTTGCCATCCACAACAATGCCATGTTTTTTTTATGACATTCTTCTGGCAATTAAGATTTCTAATCAATTGCTTTAGATTTGCCCTGATATAAGAATAGGGACAAAAATAAAAAATGTTAAACCTTATCTTAATTGAAAGAATGAAATAAACAGAAAAAAATGTATTCATCACAAAATTCAACTAAAGCTGCTCATGAAAGAAAGGGAACTCTTTTTATCTAGAGTCTCTACTACATCTTAAATAACTGACTGAGAAATACATGTATAAATGTTTCTTTTCTTTACAGCAACATTTCAATGCCCACTTTCTTATCCAAAGACAAAAAATGCCTTGTGTGTTTTAAAAAAACTTTAAAATTGTTCATGATTGCATAATCAGTAGTCACTGACCTATTCTCTTTACAGTTCCCTATAGCAATAGGGTAGACTGACAAGGCGCTCTCGGAACTTTTATTGGCAAAGTCAATGGGGGCCGGACCTACAGCCACTTGATTTTTCCCTTGAAAACAAAATATCAAAAATAAATAGTTTTATTACAAACTATTCATAATATATTATTATTAACCCATAGAATGACACAATCTTATCAAAAATACTGCAGTAGATACTGTTAGGCAGACAAATGAAACACCCAGTTAAAATATGTTACTGATACACTCACCACCAAGAGGACGGCCATCAAGTTTAACATTGAATTCCAGGTCCTCAGTATCACAACAATGAAGGCGCTGTTCTTGTATGGCCCAGACAAGAACAGATTGTAGGTCCACATCACACGCTTCAAAGTCAGCATCATTGGCTCTACCAATCTTCGACGTTTTTTGCACAACAGAAAATACTAACTTCTTTACAGCCTTGATTTCATTTTTTGAAAGAAGTAAAGGTGTATCACTGGATCGCTAAGGATAAATAGAAGGAAACTATTAATGGAGGCACAAATTTAACTCCTATATACAGTCATCTCTTATCAAGTCAAGTTGGTGGTGATTCCCTCTCAGCCAATCAGGTGCAAAAATAAAACCAATTGCGATTTGGCATATGTGATTTGGTCACTTGTGTTTCCTTGCTTCTAGCTAGTTCCTTATGCTATTACGATATTTGATTTGTTGTGTTTGGCGATCACCCTGAGTAAAATTGAAATGCTCAATACATTGTGAAACTGATAAATTATACTAGACACACGTTTTTTATTTGGAAGTAGCCTTGATAAAAGTAATGATGGTAATTTTTTGGGGGGGGGGGAATACATAACCATTATATTGAGCAAATCACAATGAATGAAAAGCAGCAGCATGTAAACAAAACTAAGAACAATAAATAGAAAAAGGGAACGAAAGTTTTTCATGTCACTCATCATTACCCAGAAGTGCACTTACCCCCTTTCCAAGTTGGGTCAAATTGAGCAGCGTCTGCCACGCTGAATCAGGCAGCTTTGGATGCAGCTTGAAATACAACAGCACCCAATCCGGAACTCTCATGCTCTGGAAAACACGAACGTGTGTTTCTGAGGACAGAAGCTCAGAAAAGCCTTTCTTCGACCCCTTTGAGTCCATTACAATACTTATGACCTCCGAGATGTGGTTTCTCACGTTTTCTCTCTGAGCATCATCGCCATAAATAAAACTGTTTCCTAGAACGCAAGCAATTGATTCTTTAGATTTTCCAGAGACGTCACTGACTGAATCTAGCACTTCCTTGCACTTGGCTACAACTTGTCGTTTTCTGGTCGTCGATCCGAGGTCTGGGCTGCATTTTATCTCCTCGATCGAACTGCAGCACGATGATGGTGAACGAGAGTTGACAGGAGTCGAACAGCATGTTGGCCCTGAAGAAGAAAAATCACTTAAACTCGTTTCAAGATCAACAACCTGACCCTGAAGGTTTTTTAGTTTGAGTTCAAGGAATTCAATTGACCGTGGTTTTTCCGCCAGTTCTGCATGGAGTTCCTCAGAGGCTTGAATAACCGGGCACGCTTTCCCGCCAAAAGCGAAGTCCATGGCATCGCGGTGCTCCATGTCCAACGCGATGGAGTTTAGGAGATTTACAATCGGCGTGAATACAGCTGAATTCAGAAAGCCACTAGCTGAACGACCGCTTTGACGTAATAGTCCGGCAATTAAACCACAGGTCGAAGCGACATGAATAAAAGACTTTATTTAACCTGAATTTGGCGTTCTTTGGAAGCCGCTGGAATACGCCGATTTGGCGGGCTCAACTTCCCGCGGAGCCACACTTCGAAGCTCGTTTCGAAATGACTTAAAAATTTCATTCCTGGCGAAATCCTTCGGGTAACCTCAACAAACTTCTTTGGTAAGGACGTACCAATGCTTTCGAGGGCCAAGCGACGAACTCGTAACCCTCGAAAGACTGGAAACGTTAAACGCGGAGGAGGACGACGGTTCGTCTCCCACCATATCGATGCTTCAAGTGAGTTACAAATCAAAAACATGATGCTTTTGAAACTTGAAAGTCCCGCCAAAGTAGAATACTACCCAGTTAGTAAGAAATTACCTTTGACACACAATAGCGATCACAAGCGAGTACACAAATCCTCTGCAGTCTGCGAAAACTATAGCCAGGACACGAGCGAGGTACTGGAAACTAACTGTTTGCGTTACACGCAAGTTATGTGACCAACGTCACCGAGTTTACTTATGCTTCACGCACGCTTTAATAAATTTTAGCTGATTAAAGAAAACGAACAAAGAAATGAAGCCTATCTCCATGTCGTTCAAACTTAGTTTCATAACGTCACTTCTTCTTTTACTTTCAGTATTTTTAGTTTCCTCTGCCGTTGACTAAATTCGGCGAATCCAAAAACAGCAAGCGTTCAATAAAAAATGCTCAGCAATCAGAGAACCGCAAGTAAGAAGTCGGTTCGATTTCATGTCTTTACTTGTTGCATATTTGCGAAAGAAAATTGCCGTAGTCTTCTCGTGTTTCAATTAAGACTCGCGCGTGGATTGTGGCGTCTGGTTTATTTTGTTGCATGCCAGGATCAAAAAACGATAATTAATTTCGGCCGTGTGATAACTGAGATCTCTCGCCTCACTGTGACAAGTCGCGGTTTCATTTTACGCATCCTGCTGAGAATTTTTTTCTTGGGCGAAGCTGATTGTACGTAATCTATTGCCCTCCACAGCCTTGTTTACACTTATCAGACAGTATTTTCTGACCGAAGTCCGAGTTAGCACTATTTTCTTACTTCAGTTTGATGCATTTCTCTCAGTGTTTAAATTTTCGTTCTGCATTTGAATTTTAAGGTCGAAAAAGTAAAAAACTACTGACTTGCTGCGTCACAACATTTGTTTACACATTAATCACGTGAAAACCTTTTAAGGTCAGGGGGCAATGTTCCGAGAAAAGGGGAAAAACCCCCAAATTCCTAACGCGACAAAATTTCCGCCTGCGCGTGTGTTCATTCGCACTGCAAGCACTTTACCCGCACCAGTTGTGTAAAACTGCTCTGTTCACTCCAAGGCGAGTTACATTTTTTTGGTTCAAGCGTAGGTATGATGTAAGTGTCAATGTTCGATATTTTTTCCCCTTTGGTCACCTTGGTGAATTGATGAGCAGGTACATGAAAGTTAATGTTTTGTTGCAGTGTTATTGATTGAGATTGGTTTTATGTCGTCGCTCGGAAACAATATTTTGAAAGGCTGGTTTTCACCGGCGACGGAGTCGGAGTCGCAGTCGTAGTCGGAGACGTAAGAGCACTTATGACCTAGTGAAAATCGAAAATCGGAGTCATAAGCAGAGTCATATGCTCAACGAAATCGGAGTCGGAAGAATCAGAACGTTTCCATTTCTTCCGATTCCGTTTACGACTCCGTCGCTTATGATCCAGTGAAAACTAGATTGTCCCAATCACAAGGCCCAGAATGGAGCATTAATTGTAATTGGATTATTCTTCTGCTTCTGCTTCTGACTCCTGCAATCTAGTTTTTACTAGATCGTGAGCGACGGAGTCATAATCGAAATGGGTGTTCTGCTTCCGACTCAGTCGGTTTGAATTTCATCAGATCGTATCACTCTACGCTTCTGATTACGACTCCGACTACTACTCCGTCGCTAGTGAAAGCCAGCCTGACGACCTCTGAATTCTTTACGGCCCCGATTACAAGCCACATTTTTGTCTCTCTAAGAATATGAAAAGTAATTCATGTCATGTATTGTCAGCGGTTGGCCATGTTGAATTACAGTTGTTGTTGTGTGTGATTTTATCCAGCCAAATCGAACCCTTCTTGAAACGATCGGAGGGTTTCTTAGTATTTAACAATTCACAGTGCGGTTTTGTTTTAATTTATTCGGGGAGACGTTTGATTTCAGACATTCTTTCGACTGGAAGGCTGTGTCATGAACCCGAAGGACGAAATAATCGCCTTTAAGGTATTATTACCCTCCTTGTCATCGTTCGAGCATCTTAAACCAGCTTTTTGTGTTTCCGTAAAAAAAACCCGGAAATTTACAGTCTTAAAAAACCCTCGACTATACGACGCCATGTTTGTTTTGTGATGTTCGACTGGAAATTATTGCTTTGTACGTACTACCCCCTAGAATCTGCGGACACACGAGGACAATAGAGACAAAAAAAATCTTCTGGGTAGGATGAAGACGGCAAAAATAACATCGACTTACGAGCGACGGTTGATCGATTACTTGACCTTACTTGGTCGCTTGTTGGATGCGTTTCGAGCTTTGTCCTGTTTCTTCGGCTCCGTCAGAAAATGCAAAAGTTGTACAATCGTTCCAGCATGCAATATCAGGCTTTGTTGATGTAGACGTTGCCTTTATGATTTTTCGTTAGAGGGCGCAAAGTACTCGTGGCGCAGACGCTGTTGACGATAGACCTAGATTAAAATTTATTTTATTATTTAGTACTCAGTTTACAGTCATGTCATTAATCTTATCGTCAAGTCAAGCAGTGAAGTCAGTGACCGTGACTGCACAGTTCAATGCTGAATTGCCTACGGGCGTCTGTACTTGACTTCACCAGGACAAAAGCTTTAAATGTGATTTGTTTTGATGCCAATGTTTGTTATTCGTGGATCTGTTTAGACGTTTGCCAGTGGTAGACTCTCGAGCGACGGTCAAAACTCGACGTTCAGAAATTAATTCTTTGAGGGTCGACTTGACGCCTTTTTAATTTACACGGCGCAACCTTAATTATTTTTTACTAATTTCCCTGAAGTATTTTTATTTCGCGTTCCAAAAATACCCCAGCAATGCTTCGTAAAGATTCATGTTCAATCTAAATTCGCGATAACAAGCGGTAAACAATTGCCTAAGTCTGCTTGAAAATAGAAGGATTCTGTTCAAATCAGATCGACAAGCAGTCACAGAAAGTTCTACCGTATGAACAACGTTTGGGGAAACAAACTTCTTTTTACAAATAATTTCTCTTAGTAAATTCAAATTCTGTGTTAGCCATGGATAATGCCGTTCTATTCGCCTCTGGAAATTTCCAAAAAGTCAAACCGGAAGTTTTGGTCGTCGAAGGAAGGCCAAACCTTATAGTACGCTTCAGTCACCTGTGTTTTAACACTGTCGACAAATGTTTAGAGAACGACCCTCTTAGGATGTGCTTCTAAAAGAATTTGGGTCCAGAAAGTTCTATGGAAATTTCGGCTTGAAAAGCACAAAAGCGCAAAAACCAAAATTTAAATAATGAAAAAAATTTTTTTTTTTCTTTTATGTGGTTCCTTTTTTTCAGTAATGGCCGAAGGTGAAGTCACATCACCTTCTGGTGCTCAGCTGGATTTTGATGATGACACTTTAAAAGGTAAATCCCAACCTCAAAACATGTCAAGTTAATAATATAACATTATAAAATGGTCATTGAAAAAGGCTACATATATGGCCCATAAAAAATGTTGTAGAACTTGAGACGGAACACGTCGCCTACAAATAAATCAATTTGTTCAATAAACGATGAAGTAGAAGTGTTTACGTCTGTATGAGAAAAAAGAAGATGATTCCGTGTTCGAAAGACACGGGCAATAATTTTTGCAATATGTACAAAATGTACAAAGTTGCCTTTCAAAGTTATCAAATTTATTTACATTTTTCGATTGCTTGGTCAGCACCAAGTATCAGGAGCTCTAGTTGAAATCGGAAGCTGAGCCGCCATTAGCCACAGCAGTTTCACTTCCTAAGCATGTTCAGAAACTATTATGAACTTGGGCGGATACACACAATCAAACAGTAAGATTTCTTGATTCCGGGTAAAGCGTCACCGCTGACTTTAAAGACTCTTGGGATGAGAATGTTTTGACTGAACACGCAAAGGCTCTGGGAATGGGAACTTGAGTTTTAAGAAAATATATCTTAATGGTACTTGCTAGGAAATCGGAACATTTTAACCTTCCAGCCATGGCATACTTTCCAGTATAAAGGGAAACGAATCAGCTAATTTGTCGGTAAGCATCCGCGGGTATATTTTGCAGGTTGCAGGGTGCAGGTCGTAGGTTGAAATTTAATTATAACTGGAAAACCGCTGGCACTAAAAATAATTAATAACCTCCATACTCGTCAGGGTTTCTTACATAAAGTAGTTCGCCTCTTTCACATGGTGAAAACACGATCGATCCGCGATAAGTGTCGCGATAAGTACTTATCGATCGACACGCTAAGACTAGTGAAATCTCTTGAAAGCTATCTGGATGGCCGCTCCACAGATGTTTTCATCGATTCCAGACTTGGCTCGGGTCTTCCCTCAACAACAGAAGATTGCCATCACAAATGAAGCAAACAAATAAAGAAATGAAATAACAAGATTTTAACCGACGGAATATACTTGCGCAAGCTCAGTGTGCTTTCATTTTGGTACTCACAGGGAAGAAACCAAATTCAGCAGATATTTCAGGTGATATTTCAGATGTTTCTTCAAAAACAATAATTCATTGCAGGCTTAAAATTATAGGAATATACTCTCCTCCCATCTCTTCGGCCGGTTTGGCACTTAAGTGGAAGCCACCTTTCTGAGCGATTGTAGACAGAGTCATGTAACAGTCACGGTAGGTCTACCACCTGTACGTTTCTTCTAAGAGCCAGCGGTTTTCCAGTTATAATTAAATTTCGACCTGCACCCTGCACCCTGCACCCCGCAAAATATACCTGCCGTGTAAGCATAGGCGTCCTGGGAAAATTTCAGTTATGTACTAAATCACCGTCTCGTTTTTCAGCGATAGCCACAGTCTACTTAGAAGAAGGTAACAAAGAATACAGAAGAAAAGAAGCTAGTAACGCCATATACTTCTACACACGAGGAATCCAAGTGAACTGCAAAGATGACGTACTGAATGCCAAACTGTACAGTAACAGAGCTACTGCTTATTTCCGTTTCGGTAAGATCTGATTTTATATTTCACACTGTGTTTATTAGTTCTTTATTTAGCCTGTAAAATCCAGAGCTTCTGTTTACTGATTATAGGATATAAAACAGCGCCGCTATATTCGTGGCTCCTTCTCAGAAGAGGCTGGAAAAGAATATACCCAAATATGAAAAACAAAGGTTGTTGGATGTCCAGTCTGTCTTTCTATATCATACTTGATTTCAAAGATGATCAAGTTATAATATTGTCGTGTTATACGATTGAAAAGGGTAAAATAAGACATCGACTGGACAACGTACGAATAGAGAATAATGATGTTTGCAGAGCTGTTTCTGGAGATCCTTGATCCAAACAAAGCAAAGGATTAATAACCTAGGTAGCCATATTACGACCAGTCTCTCGTATTAAGTGGCTGAAGTACATCTCTTACAACTGAACTTGCGCAATGTAAGATACTGTAGTTCTCGTTTCATTGGGAAAATGTTTTAAAAGCACTATTGGGTGTTGGGCTCACATTTTCTCTTGTGTAACTATCTATAACATTAAAATGGTTCCCTTTTATCGGTTTCTTATCATTTTTGCCGCGCTTTGAGCGTGAGTAGTTACCAAGTCAGTCAAAACTAATTTACGGGTCGTGTACTTGATTACTTGAGATCTTTGGTCGTAAACTAAAATATGCCGTTGTTGTCTACTTAAGATAATTTATATCTTTCGAACAGCTTTTTCCTTTAATTGTGTCCTTCAAGTTTCAGACGTTGTTCAAGGTTAAAAGTTTATAGAAAAGATTACGTTTGGTTCTCGCCATGGGCTGGACAACTTTCGAAATTCAATTTATCAGTTTAATTTCATTTAAAACACTGGGAGGTAGTTGTAATATTGTTACTTCATTTTACTCTATCGTTGCCTTCATCATTTCTACAGCATGAAGAGTAATTTTATTTATATTTGCTAGGAAATTACCAGGAAACACTGAATGATGCAACAACCGCTGTTACTTTGGAACCAACTTTCATTAAACCCATTGAAAAAGGTAATTAAAAAGTTCTTGACTACCATTTATAGCTGACTTGTGTATGATAAGTCTATATGAATTAGCAGAAAACTGCTGAGTGTAAGTTCATAGGCCTTTCACTAAAGCAGTTAGCTGTAAGTAACAGGAAGACTTATTTTACTGTTAGTTAAGCCGCCTTTCCTCAAATTGTCTTCTTACAGTGATATCCTCGATTTATCTGTTCGATAGCCTGTTCCTGTACAATGTAGTCTTTTTTATTGTCACTATTCTGGTAACCTGTCAGAAGTAACAATAGTGCTTTAAGGCAAATACTACTGTTCATTTTTCAGGAGCTGGTGCTTGTGTAAAGCTAAAGCGTTATGAAGAAGCCACGTCCTGGTGTGATAAGGGATTGGCAGTATCCTTTGAATCTTAAACATGGTGTCATATTCATTTCCTTTGTTAAAAGATACAATTCCTATTACAAGGACAACTTACTCACTGAGTAAGTTATTAGACAGCATGAGTGAGTTTAAGTTTTAACCCGAGCAAGAAATCGGGCCTAACAGCTCTTAGTTAAACTTCAGAATACCCTTCCAATGAAATATTACTCATCACATCCTGCTACCGTGGTCCGCAGTCACTTACACTAAATACGGCGGCAATCGTGGTCTGCAGTCCGTGGTCGGCCACATAACCCTTTATATCAGTCGCGTAAACTGTCCGTTCCTCGTTCTCGGAATAGAGAACAGATACATAGACGCTCCTCTTTCTTAACACAAACTTGTATACTGGAAATTATTTATACTGAGTACAGCTACTGTGATACTCGTCCTTTAACGAGAAAGAACTGGCAAAATTTAATACCTATTCTTCGTTCTAAACGCGAAGACATATTTGCTTTCCTCGATCTAGTTGCTAACTTCTAAACTACGAGCAGCGAAACATGCATTCCTCGTTAAACAGGAAATACTCGGAAATCTTTTTCTGAAGGAAATTTGGTCAGAATGCTACTAAAGAAATATTATTTGCTTTCTAGACGATAGTTCCATGAGGTGATAGTTGATTTGGCCCTCGGCCTCATCATCTGCCACTCCGTAGAATTCTCGAGCTCCAAACCTAGTTGTTATTTAGCACCAGATCGGTTGGTTTATAACCTAGGGTTATGATAAGCTTTATTACACTGTATATATGACGAGGTTCATGAAAACACTGCTAAGAAAAAATGCCCTCTTTTGCACTATGTGAGCTACACACTTGGATTTGACGACCTCTTGGAACCTACAAATCACGCCAAACCGATCATAAAAGATAAATAAATAGAAAAGGACCAAGAAAATAGAGTAGAGCGTGCAGCAAAAAAGGCTGATATTGCTTGGAGTTATTATATTTTCTACTTTGCAGTTTACACTGGGGTGAAGTTTCTTTGATACCGTTTTAATTTTTGATGCTTCTGGTGTCAAAATTGAGTATTTACTGATCGTTAATTACGGTGCTAATGCTGTACCTGTAAAAAAGTGCTGAAAGAAAAGTGCCTTTTCCACTAAGCTATCCACGCGTGGATTTCATGATCCCTGAAGGCCAACAAATCACTCCAAGCAAGCAAAAACTAAAATAGGGAAGAACACCAGAAAAAAGACCAGAAACAAAAGTCCCAGTTGAGGTTTCAGTTCATATTTGCTACATAAGGTTATTCTTACCGCGGACTATAGATTACGCAGACGCATTTCCTTTCGCCATGGGAGGGTACGGTTTTCAAGGTGTTTACCTGGTGCCAACCTCGGAATTCAGGCTCAATAACTTCGAATCGTTTAGGAGTTCAGACGTTGCTCAGAGGATTAAGTTTTGTAATTAACGATGTGTTAATCTGAATAAATATGAGTTATTGGCTCGGCCCAGAGTAATTGGCACTACAGCAACATTACTTTCAATTTTTTTTACTGCGCGCGCCGTCGTCGAGTGACGTTCCCGTTCTCTTGCTAAATCAGCCTATTAGTTGTTTGTTTGCTTTTTTGTTTATTTTGTAATTTTAAGTTTTCCTTTCCTTTTATTGTTTTTCTTTCTCTCTTTTTTTTATATCTTGCTTTTTATCCTGTTTGATTTAATTGTAGCTAATGTGTGTTGTCAGAATTAATTAATTACTTTATGTTATTCGTTTTCCTAATGTAAGTAAGTAACACCTGATGTAAATAAGTAATGTACATTGTAGTATTGGAGTAGCCATACCAGAGTACTTTGTTATTGTAATTTGTAATTTGTGATACGTGTAATTTGTTAAGACGTGTTACTCAAAAAAAAATCATTACTTTCAATACTTGCACATGTTGCATGTACAATGTCTACTTTAGAGAGCTAAAAGACAACTACGCTCGAGTGTAATTTCTTTAACACCCTTTTCGTAAATCCAGACATTCTTATAAAACTGCATATTACAGGCACTTATTGAAACTCGATTAATTTAGGAAACTTCTATGAAATAAAAATGGGCTAACATTCCCTTTTAGTGTGATAATTGAATAAAGATGGTGAAATTTAAGCTCGGCAATGAAATATGAAAAATGAACTGATCAACATGACACGAGCATGGGAAAAAGTTTCATTACCGAGCTTGAAAAAATTCACCGTCTTCATTCAATTATCGCACTCACGATGACTTTGTCAGTGCCGATCCTAGCAGTATGCTGGACGCCTGTCACATATAAACTCAGTTAAACGACCTTACTTTCCATGTGTCCTCGTAGCTCAGTGGATAGAGCGCCCGCCCGATGTTCGGAAAGTTATGGGTTCGATTCCTGACGGGCACTCAGATTTTTTCCTTTGTTCCACGCACTGTCATGTTGATCAGTTCACTTTTCACATGCCCTTTTATTTAGCAAGAATTTAGGTAAATATCAAGAAATCTATTTTATTTGTCGTTTCGATCATTTTCATGACCACAAAAAGATTGACAAGAACAACAAGACATTAGTTGATTTACAGATCAAGTGTCTCAGTGAACCTGATACATCACAAGAAACAAAGCGACAGAACATGAAGAGCATGATTGTCACTCACACTGCAATAGGCCAGGTAAACATTGTTGTAATAAAAAGAGGATTGGTACAAGAAAATATTCTTGAGGCTTTAATGGAAAAGCAGAACGTTATCTTAATAATGTTGTTGCCTTAATTCTCGTATATCATCTCACAAAAAATTCTAGCCTTATATAAAAAAAACACTTACCAGCGCATGTTGACTGGGATATTTTAGCGGAAAGCTACATTATAGAAGTCGAGCGCTCTGGGTAAAAAGTTCTCTAGTAACTAACGTGATATTTATGAAACTGAGGAAGCATAACCATTTGATCACACTTTAAAGCCTGAAGACCAAATATTTTTTCAACATTTGATACCCAATTAGATCATGTTTTGTCATCACGTGTTGGTATTTTAATGTAACTGACTGTATTTTGTTAAACAGCATCTATCGATGTTTGCAGTTTTGTCACTAATCAAGATTTTTTTGCCAATAGAAAAAGGCAGATTCTTTACTAAAAATTTCGAAAAACGAAGTGGGGGACAAATGTGGAAAAGGAAACGCCAACGGAAATCTTAGAAACGCCCATCACAGACAGGGGGATTACAAAACAACTATTGATTACGACAAACGTGTTCTAAAAATTGCCCAAGAACAGGAAGACAAAGCTGCAGAAGGAATGGCCTGTGGTAATCTTGGCATTGCTTATCGAAGTCTGGAAGATTTCAAAACACTCATTGACCACTATGGACGCCACCTGAAAATTTCCCAGGAACTGGAAGATAAAGCCGGAGAAGGAAATTTCTATGGTAATCTTGGCAAAGCTTATCAACGTTTGGGTGATTTCAAAACAGCCATTAACTACCATGAACGTCAACTAAAAATTGCCCAAGAAGTGGGAGACAAAGCCGGGGAAGGTAATGCCTATTGTAATCTTGGCAACGCTTACCAAAGTCTGGGGGATTTCAAAACAGCCATTGACTACCATGAACGTCATCTAAAAATTGCCCAAGAAGTGCGAGACAGAGCCGGGGAAGGAATGGGCCATGGCAATCTTGGTAACGATTATATTTGTCTGGGGGATTTCAAAACAGCCACTGACTACCATGAACGCCATCTAAAAATTGCTCAAGAAGCGGGAGATAAAGCCGGGGAAGGAATGGCCTGTGGTAATCTTGGCAACACTTATCACAGTCTTGGGGATTTCAAAACAGCCATTGACTATCATGAACGCCATCTAAAAATTGCCCAAAAAGTGGAAGATAAAGCTGGAGTAGGACAGGCCTATGGTAATCTAGGCAACACTTATCAAAGGCTGGGGGACTTCAAAACAGCCATTGACTACTATGGACGTCATCTAAAAATTGCCCAAGAAGTGGGAGATAAAGCCGGAGTGGGAAAGACCTATGGTAATCTAGGCAACGTTTATGAAAGTCTGGGGCATTTCGAAACAGCCATTGACCACCATGAACGTCGTCTTAAAATTGCCCAAGAAGTGGGAGATAAAGCTGGGGAAGGAAATGCCTATGGTAATCTTGGCAACGCTTATCAAAGTCTGGGGGATTTCAAAACAGCCATTGACCACCATGAACGCCATCTGAAAATTGCCCAAGAAGTGGGAGATAAAGCCAGAGTAGGAAATGCCTATGGTAATCTTGGCATCGCTTATCAAAGTCTGGGGGATTTCAAAACAGGCATTGACCACCATGAACGTCGTCTTAAAATTGCCCAAGAAGTGGGAGATAAAGCTGGGGAAGGAAATGCCTATGGTAATCTTGGCAACGCTTATCAAAGTCTGGGGGATGTCAAAACAGCCATTGACCACCACGAACGTCATCTAAAAATAACCCTAGAAGTGGGAGATAAAGCTGGGGAAGGAAATGCCTATGGTAGTCTTGGCAACGCCTATCAAAGTCTGGGAGATTTCAAAACAGCCATTGACTACCATGAACGTCATCTAAGAATTGCCAACCAAATTGGAGACAAAGCTGGAGAAGGAATCGCCTTTAGTAATCTTGGCAACGCTTATGAAAGTCTGGGGCATTTCAAAACAGCCATTGACTACCATGAAGGTTCTTTAAAGATTGCCCAAGAAGTGGGAGACAAAGTTGGAGAAGGAGTCGCCCTTGGTAATCTTGGCATTGTTTCTCAAATTCTGGGGGATTTCAAAACAGCCATTGAATACCATGAAGGTTCTTTAAAGATTGTCCAAGAAGTGGGAGACAAAGCTGGAGCTGCAAAATTGTCTTATAATCTTGGCAGGAGCTTTGAATTATCAGAGTTTCATCCCAAAGCCCTTGACTGTTATTATTCAAGTGTGAGAATGTTTAATATTGTCAGACATGATCTTAAAGGTAAAGATGAGTGGAAAATTAGCTACCGCAATATGCATGAATTTGCATACACTTCTCTGTGGCGCCTATTATTAAAACAAGGCAAGGTGGTTGAGGCTCTAATCGCTGCTGAGGAAGGACGTGCACAAGCTCTGAATGATCTCATGGAATTAAACTATGGCTTCGAAACAACTTACGATCAGTTACACACTCGGGAAGAAACTACATACGATTCATTCCGTTTCCTTCCATCGTCTGTCGTTTTTATAGCAATTGATGAACGAGACATTGTTTTCTGGGTTGTCCACGACGGAAAAGATGTGGAATTGAGGAGAAAGGAACTTAGTGATCACAGTTCAGTAAATTTGAAAGACTTTCTGGAGACTTTAATTCTGACTGCTTCTCAAGAAATTGGTGTAAGAGCTAGTATAAAATGCGAGGATCGCTCGTTGGATAAGCAGGGAGATGGGCAGGTGGCAACCGGAAGGTCTCCACAGACACCAGCTAAGCCTGTTCCGTTCCAGATGAATGCTCTGAGAATGTTGTATGACGTCATCATTGAACCTGTTGCAGACTTGGTCCATGTTGATGAACTTATATTGGTTCCTGAAGGTCCTTTGTGTCTGGCTCCTTATGCTGCATTCGTGGACTCTAATTCTAAGTATTTATGTGATGTTTGTAGGATCCGAGTGATTCCGTCCCTTACAAGTTTGAAACTGATCACAGATTCTCCGGCTGGTTACCACTGCAAGACGGGGGTGCTTCTAGTGGGTGACCCGTGGGTACAAGAGGTTCTTATCCAAGGAAAAGTACTGGAGCAGCTGCCATGTGCCAGAAAAGAGGTACAGACGATCGGGAGAATATTTAACACCAAACCCCTCATTGGAGGAGAGGCAACAAAGGATGAAGTGTTAAGACGACTTCCCTCGGCTGCTCTAATACACATTGCGGCGCATGGTCGAATGGAAACAGGAGAAATTGCCTTAGCACCCAACACTACACGAGCATCCCAGATTCCTTCGAATGAAGACTTCCTTTTAACTATGAAAGACGTAACGAGCGCTCAAATTCGTGCAAGACTGGTGGTGTTAAGTTGCTGTCATAGTGGTCGTGGAGAGATTAAGGCTGAAGGAGTTGTTGGCATTGCACGAGCGTTTCTGGGTGCTGGTGCTCGTGCTGTCCTGGTGTCCCTGTGGGCGATTGACGATGAGGCCACTCTGGAGTTCATGAAAAGGTTTTACTCACACTTGGTAAAAGGGATCAGTGCCAGTGAATCATTGAACAAAGCCATGAAATGTATGAGAGAATCTGACGAGTTTAATGAAGTGAATCACTGGGCTCCGTTTGTGTTGATTGGAGATGACGTCACAATAAACCTTGGTGGAAACTAAAAATCGTTTTCAAATGTAAGTTGGACTACGTGTAGTAGTGACATGGAAATATCTGTGCTTTAGTAACTGCTCTCAGCGTTGAAATGAAAGAGCGTTGAGGTATTATAACATATGAGACGGATTTTACACTGGTCATTGAATCTCACTCGGGAACCTGGGAGAAAATCTCAGAAACATAATTTCAGTTTTTGATTTGACTTCTTATAAAAGGCAGAGTGTCAACATGTATAATACATTTTTAACAGCAATTTGAGGTCATCAAATATAGTTATGACAGTTTTATATACGACAAAATTGTTACAATGTTTAGTTAAGGCATAAGTAACTTTAAATCCTGAGTGGCGTAACGTGCGAGTCCTTTTTGTACGAAATGATTCCTCTATGTGAAAGATCTGCTAGCATTGAATGTTGCTTTACTGTGTTTTACCATTGTGATTTCAGTACGATTTACTTTATAAAGAAGTTTGATAAACGATTTATATATCTACCCCTTAGGTACGGAACGCAGAAATTGTATATGGCGAGGAAGTGACCGATGGGCAGAATCTTGACCAAGATGTGTATCCTTGACGTACATTTGTTGGCTTGATATGAAGCTCTCTTCCTCACAAGAGAGAGGACTCAATACGCTGATGAAAGACTTTTAACGTACAAAAGTGTGAAAAGGAGTGGAAGATTTCGTAGTTATTACGGGGAAAATGATTGATATAAACCTCCCCAAGAATATATATATATATAGCTTTCTTGAATGTTCACGGGTGTTAGCGGTACGATGAGGCCGATCTATTTGAATTATTATCAAGATAAATATTGATTTTAGCGTTAATAAGAACCCACTCAGGGATAGAAAGCAAATAACTCAGACAGACATCGCTGCAGTGTATGTTATTTTATCTATCATTACAACCCTGAGAACCATTTAAACGTCTAGCTGAAGCAAAGTGTTTTAATTTTATTATTACAGCGATGAAGTCTTTTTTGAGCGGTTTTCCAGTAGCTTTATCTAAGTAGCGAGTCTCACGGCGCAGGTATAATATAAATAGCAACATTTCAGTATTTTCAGAAATGTTCAAAATCAATTAGGTGTTGGGTTCCTTAGTCATTGTATAACCCGCTTGGAGGAGTCAGGTTTTTTTAAAATTTAAAATTTATTTTTTAAGTCATTTTTGTGTCACTTTTCTTTAAGAGAGTGATATCCAGTGATATCCGTTTTATTATTTTTTTTGTTTGGAATAACTGACGGACTTCGGTTGTAACCTGATAAGTCGTTAATGGGTCCATAATAAAAACTGTTTTGTTACCAAACAGTAGTAAATTGAGTAATAGTTCCAACTTCATAGTCCGCTTTGGGAATATATGAGCTTGGCGTAATAGAATTTGTCCGTTCATATTGTAATACTTCACAGAATTGAGACTCGGAGTTTCACGCTGCGCTTACTATTTTACTAATCCCCCACCGTCACTCGCTTGTTTTTCCCGTCTGAAGGTTTAAAACCTTCTCTGACAACAACCGTTCCAGGCGTAATAAGATATTTTAGCGGTGTTGTGCACCAAGCTTTGGTAAGGAGGGGAACAGGCAAGCAGGAAGGGAGTGGCGGGGGGGGGGGCTGTAAGGAAGAGGGGTGTTAAGGTAAGAGATTGTTAATAATCGTTAATTGTCGTTCCCTGAACAACGTAAATGTCGCACCCTGAATATTAAAAAAATAAGCCAATGTCCATATATTAAAATTCTAACTTGAGTCTGAGGCTGAGGGGAATAAAACAAACAAAATAACATCGAGGTTGAGGAATTAAAATGTAATTTATTTTCTTTTATTTCCCTGAGCCTCGGAGCCGAGTTGGAATTTTAGTAAAGTATTACCAAGTACCAACTTTGCATAATTATGGAAAAAAAATTAAAAACAAAAAAACAAAAAACAAAAAACATGGCGGCTTTCGAGAATGAGGGTCTATTGCGGGGTATTGTCAATTTTTCATTAGTTTCAAACATGGCTTTCAAACTGCACGAGATAACATTTTCATACGAGTTTGAAAGCCGATGGTACCAACATACTGTTATAATATTTTCAGGTAGATTAGAACTAGGTTTCGAAGCTCCTTTAGTTATTAAGAGGTGCTCAAAGTCATTTTTTGAGGAAATACACAGCATAATAGGAAGGTAAATTAGCTTGAAAGTTTCCCTTGTAAAAACAGGAGTAAATTCTTATTCAATGTGGCGTTAAAAGACTGACTTCTGGCTGAATTGGTGTTGACGTCCATTTCCAAAAGTCATTAATATCGAATCTTGCACATTGTCAAATCGACAGAACTTTGAGACTAAAAATTGTCCTAGACTCAGAGATATATGTACCTTCTTGATGTAACACGATGTTCTCAGAAGTAACATGAAAGGAAATGTATGACAATCGGTTTGGAGAATTGAAATTTTGAAACTGAAAAGGTCGCAACTAACCAGGTCCAGCTGGCGAAACTGAAAGGATGTTTCACTGTACTTATCCTTAGGGTTTCCTTAGGGTTTCCCTAGGGATAATCTGCCACTCAAACACGTCCTTGGTATCGAGATTACTGTTGTTTCTTTTAACTGCATGATCAATTGACTTTAAAAGCTTCCCTGTGATCGGTAGTCTTCTTTTTGCTTCAAAACCGCATTTCTTTTTTTTGGTCTCATCTCGTAACCGCAAAACATTTCGAAATGAGACGCGACTGGCATTAAAATGACAGCTTCTAGGCCTTCGCCTCCACTCATGACCGTTGCTTAACCTCTCGCCTAAGACTCTGGCGTCGAGGATACAGAGAGAGCGGAGCCTGGGAGCTGGTTTCTAACAAAAGCTGTCATGTGTAGAGGTCCTGTTATTTCAGCGATCGTCGCTCCAGTGATGTTGGCGCCTCGAAGATTTGCATCTTGCAGGTCACAACCTGTTAAGTTACAATTCTACAGGAAAATGCAGAGAAGGACATTGTTAAAAGTCGTATAACTGCGTTCAATCCTACATGGACATCAGTGGAAAGATCTTATTTTAAATTTTCCTCCGTTTGACTGGAATAGTTTGGTCTTATTACTGTACCGCCTCAGGTGACTTGTCAGTTGTAATCTAAAATTTGGTCTCCGTAGCATAAATTCAACAACACTGCCATTTTCATTCATCAAAGGTTAACAAATTTCTTATTAACCAAGATTGCCGGGGACCGTGTTTGGGAGATAGCACCTCGATCCTGAGGCCCCATTGAAAGGGGGAGAGGGGGGGGGGGGGGGGTGTCTGAGTATCCCAGATCCCGTTAATTTTTGGCCTACATATCCCATATCCCTTTGATTCCAAGTGCAAATATTACCAATTTTCCTACTCTATCAGTTCCGTCTTATCTGATCTAAATATCCCATATTCCATTGATTTTTTTCCACAAAACATTTTCCCCAAAACATTTTTCCCAGTATAGGTTCCAGGGGCCCGTTTCTCGAAAGCCCCGGAAACTTTTCGGGGTGCAAAGCCATTTTTAGTCAATCGGTATTTAAAGACAGAGAGGTGTATACGCCTGAAACTTCTTATATGAAGGGAACCTCTGCTCATATTAAGAATATGTGCTTAAAACAGCTCTGAAGTCATAAGGTTTGAGATTTTGCTACGGCTTTTCGGGTGCAAAAACTTTTCGGGACCTTCGCGAAACGGGCACCAGACCTCTAATATTTACGATATAAATCGTTTTCAAAAATTTGTAATGGTCACTCTTGAAAATATATGTTGACTAGCATACGAAACTTCAAGCTCTGTATTGCAATTGATGCGATGGAATACACTGTTTATTACCGCTGTTTGTGTTATATTTTTAATCACGCTACGATGATCTATGACACTCCTGCCTATGAACAAGAGTTTCTACGTTCCCGTATCCCGTTAATTTTTTACCTAAATATCCCGTGTCCCGAAAAACCCCTATAAGGTCTCAGATCTTAAACAGTATCCGTGTATCCAGTACCGATGCTTTTCCAGATCGGCCCTCCCACTTAGTCAATAAGATGTATATCTGACCTCTAAATCAGCGCCTGCTAGCACCGCTCCCCGTAAAATGCAGTTTTGAAGATTGGCGCCTTTTAGAGTAGCGACACGAAGGTTTACATTTCCCAGCTGACTTCCTTCTAGGTCAGAATTCTTCAAGTTCACACCTGGAAGAAAAGACATCTTTTACTAAGCAAGTTTGATACTGATAATAAGTTATAAGCTCTATTTTCCCGCAGTCAGTATTTATCGATTAAGTCTACTCACGAGGCCGGCTGGTACCAAATAAAAGGAAATGCTATCTACAGGTCTTTTTTTATGGAAGCCTTTCGGATTTAAAGACGGGAGACTGCTCATGCGAGGCGCACCAACACCGAGCGAATTCCTACCCTCCCGGGACAACCGATCTCCAGCCGACAGTAATATAGTGACCCAAGGGTTTCCGAAGACTTTTCGGTTCCAGACCTCACTCAAGCTGTGATGACCCATACAAAACCAAAGACGCGTCAGTAGAAGGTAAAATTATTCGATCTCTAATTTGACGTGATGGCTCGTTGTGAGTCTATAGCATTTTTGTAAGCATTAGACCGGAGTAGACGCCGAAGAATGTCTACAAACTCATCAAAAGAACGCATTCTGTAAAGCTTTTACGCCAAGCTTTCCTTCATGAAGCGGCATTTAGGTCACCCCGACAGTGAAATTTTGTTGTCTAGTCGCAGAGCGTGTTAACGTACATTTTGATCTATTATAGGGATGCGCGTTTTGTAAGCGTTGGTTGTTGTCTCACAATTTCCTTTGGGCATTCCGAACTGGAATGTCAAGAGGTCTTTCAAAGGCCGAGTTCAAACTGTACTTAGAAGGGCTTCCCGTCTGTGAAGAATTTTCCGTCCTAGTACTGGCATGCCACGGGTTCATGACGGGGAGCCTGCTCAAATTTACCGGTCTACTTATCAGTCTGATTCGACGAGTTTGGTTTTGTGCTACACTGAATCCATCACACTAACTTTTACAACGATTTTGCGCTTTAGTTTCGGAAGAAAATTGACCTGAAAAGTCTGGAACTAGGACGAAAGCAAAGCACGCTGGGATTACAAAATGGCGCCTAAATGGCCTCTAAATGTCTTCAATGAGCATTTTCGAATCAAAAGGTACGGTTAGACGAGTTTTGAGTCACGAATACAAGCTAGGTTGGAAAACTTGTCAAACAGGTTACCATCTTACCCTCTAAATTAGCCCTGGTTCCAGCAGGGTCTTCAAAATTACAACCTCGAAGGGAGGCTCCTTCCATTTGGGCCCTCTGAAGACGCGTACAGCTGAGAATGGCTCCCTTGAAAGGGTACAACGAAAAGGAAACAGGAAGATTTCATTAATATTCAGGAAAGGAAAATGATTCAATAATTATTTTAATCCTTTAGGTTTTCTAGTTTTGACTCTAAGAAGCGGTGCGTACAATGGATTCACGAAAACCAGTTGACTTAGTTTCCGAAAACAATGCAGAATAAATACAATAAATACAGTGAGAGGAAAATTATTGTATAAAGGCATTCGCGAAAATTTCGAGTACTAAGTTAACTAATGAAACTACAGTGGAACCTCGTTAAAACGGTCATCAACGGGCCATGAAAATTTGGCCGTATCCACGGGGTGGCCGTATTACCAGCTAGAATCAAATTTCATGACTGGGTCAAATTGAGTGACGTCTTAACAGATATACCACTTCTATACAACTATTCTTTAATAAGCATCCGAAATACAGATATAATTAAAAAAAAAAAAAAAAAACACCAGTCACTTGACTTATCAGTGACTGATAAAACTATCAGTTTGTAAAAAAAAAATTCTTCAATCAGTTCATACAATATTAACAATGAAAAAAATGAACATAACTGGTTTAAATGGCCGTACAAACGGGGTAAAATTGTATTAAAAGGATTGTACAGATGGGGATTTCAGAATGTGGTGTTACACTGTATCGATTCTCCATGCAGTTCTTCTTGCTGTATAAGTCGCATTGCAATAAAAAAGCTAGATCATAATCACTTTTCAAGCTACTTACATCCATATGAGCTCCAGAGAGATTGGCTCGTTCCAGACAGCAGTTCGAGAGATTGGCGTGTGCAAGGTCCGTTTTTCTAAGATTCGCCATTTTGAAATTAATGAAACGCAGATCTAGCTTGGAAAGATCCGCCGAGTCTAAATTGATTCCCTGCAACATTTAAATTAAAAGAAAAAAAGAGATGATTCGAAGTAACTTTTAAATAGTTTTAACTAGATTTGCACAATACAAGAGAGACGTGTAAAACTATCTACACCACGCCATATGAAGCAACACTGAATCATGTTTTACAGTCGTCGAATGGAAAATACAAGTCTCTGAGCAAATTCTAGCGACTTGAAAAAGTGCAAAAAGGCTCTACAGTAGCAGGTTTATGATAGATGTACACGTAACTGAAAGAAAACATGGTACTCTTTCTTTCTGAGCGGGCCCTTAAAGGAGCTCAGTCGCGGTTTTTTGAGTGATTTCAGCCACGTACAAAATTACCCTTAAATTGAAGGACCCGTTTACTAAAAGAGGAAAACACCAAAGAGATAATAACAAAACATGCAGGAACAAGGATGTTTAAGGATGGAGAAGATTAACACGGATTACATTTACAAACAACGAACTTGAAAAATTCAAGCTAAACTTTTCAAGATGCGAAAACTGTGACGTAGCTCCACTGGCTATATCTGGAAGCTAGAGGCTTATAAACCTCGTTCCCAGTGTTTCTTATCTTCCGCCCTCCAAGAGCGGGGAGATGAGAGAGGTTGGAGGCTTATCGGAAAGATTTGTGCCCGAGAGTTAGGGACCAGAGAGGGGGCGGGGGGGAAGGAAGCCATTTTCGGAGAAGGGAGGCTACCAACATCATTTTACGGCACTGGGTTTTGCATTGCACGAGATATAAATGAAATACTGAGAGCTTACATGTGTTTTTTGGAGTTACATGTACCTGACATCGGAGTTCACAGTTTGACGGCGTTGATAATAAAATTTTCACAAATTCACTCCTTGAAAGAGGAGCATCATCCGACCTCTCCATACTCTGCAATAAACAAAAGCAATACACACTAGTAAGGTTACAGGAGAATCTTTGCTTCCAATATCTACCTCATCAGCATAAGCGATTCAATTACTGATGAAGCTACAAACATTTTACATGGAAGTTCTCAATATTGAAAGGGTAAAGAAGGATAAACTCTCTCAAAGAAGTTGTGCAGCGACATGAGTTATAAAAAATCAAAATTTTACAAAAATGTATCAGCTCATTAGCCATTTAACCACCCACAAATATGGAATTTTGGGAAAATTTCTTCTTGAGTATTATACCCGAAGAGCCAAAAGTTTGAGGTCAGTAAAGATCACTCTCTTTTCACGAATGATAAGCACAGCAGGATGGCGATGGAAATGGGGTAAAAGTGTCACTCATTGTAAAACACAGGTCCATGTACAGCAAAGAGGTCTGAAAACGGAGAGAAATCACAATATTGCGACCGAAGGCAGCAGCCTCGTCGATAAGAACTCGAATTTTGTGAGCTTTTAATCACAGCACGTTTTAAATAGAATTTCAACCTGGATTTTATCTCAATGAGTTTTAGCAATCAAATGCTGTCGGGAGAAGAGCGATTAAGGAGCATTTACTTCTCTTATCATCCCTTTTTCGATTTTTTTCTCGGCACAACCTCAATCTATGGCCGCTTTTCATTCAACCAAAAATCGTAGACATTCGAAACGAACCATTCAGCCGAAAATTCCAGAAGGGACAGACATTCCTGGTAAAAAGTTTTCGCAAGGTTGTCATTTTTAACGAAAATTCCGGAAAATATTGTTGCATTCGAGTGATTCGACACAGGAAATTACCAGAAATAACCAGAGTTTTAGGTTGAATGGAAAGCGCCCACTGTATTTCTTTCCTTGGGCACTTTTGCAAGGAAGGGCTCATTTTCCTGCCAAGGAAACAAGCCACAATGACAAACGTAAAACTTCCCAACGAGTACCTTCACCATTTCTTCTAACTGCTCCAAGACACTTGAGATCCCAAAAAACTTGGCTTCTTCCAGAACTCCTGTTATAAATGACCAAAACAGAACCCAACGTGACTTTAAAACACTTTTTTTTATTTTTAGTAAAAGCCTATTTTAGACTTAACAGAAAATTTTATGTCGTAGACAGCATACACTGTAGTTCTCTATTGTACAAGAAAATGAGAATACGGCCCCGTCCACACTACGGGAGAAATTTGAAGACGCAACAATCACCGGTCATTTTGGAGTTTGTTTGAGGAAAACTCGGTCAGGGAGATCACATGGTTGTCGTGACGTCATCGTATTAGAAAAGTTCCGTTTTCAAAATGTTTTCCGCCTACACTAGAAGGCAAAGCCGCCGTTTTCACCCGGTTTGAAGAGCATTTTTGAAAGGCTCCGTTTTCGTGACGGATTGGTGTGGACGGTAGGTCTGACCGTAGAAAAAGGATTAGTAATACGTTTTCAAATTTCTCCGGTATAGTTTGGACAGGGCCTTGGGAAAACAATAATTGTGAAAAAACAACAACAACAACAACAACAACAACAACAACAACAACAATAGCAACAACAAAAACAAAAGCAAAACAAACCTAAGATTACCTCAAGAAAAAAAAAAAAAGGAAACATGTTTCGAATGTTTCGTTGAACAATGCCTTCTTGTGACAGCCATGTATTAGAGCGCTCTCATACGCTGAAAATTTAAACTTTACTTTCGTGTGTCAAAAAATGAACCTTTGTACCTCTGAAAGGAATAGTGAGACACCGAGACACGCAAAGGGAGCCAAGAACCCTGTTTAAGAACACGGGAGTTAGGCTTGAACGATTTTAGACTCTAATATAAAATGAAACTTGGGAAGATGAGCCGTTTGCATTTGCACACCTTTACCTTGTGGGTTGACGCCCTTGTCCAATATAAGCTGTCCATGGCGTAAGTAATTGAGGATTGGTTCAAAATAGACTGGGCTTCTGTCGATGAGAACAGCTCCTTGAGGATCTGTTATATTGCTCCATGAGTCTACCCAGTGAATAAAAAACATCCTCATATTATCACAATTGTCTTCCAACTACCAAAAACACAGGGGCCCCCTGCATCAAATTAGAATTGAGACAAATCAATAATAACATTACCTTTTTTGCCGTGCCGGCCATTTTGAGTTGTCAGACATAGGCGGCCATCTAGAGTGAAGTCTCACGAACTGAGAAATGTCTAGAAACTACTCGGAACTCTCGGTGCATGGTTGAATATCCTGAAAATTTCCCAATTCCCTTGGCTGTCCCTAGCCTCAAATGCAGATGTGCTTTGGGTGAGGAAGATTGCATGATGAGCCCAAAGAGCTTCTGTGTAGGAGGCTAGGCTGTCCAAGACCTCACATCAGATGGCTGCCACATATTGAAAATGCAAAATGGCTGCCACAAAACAAAACATGCATTGTATCCCTTATTTGTCTCCTAATTTGCTGTGAGGAGCCCATGTGCCAAAACTAGGCAAAACTGAGGCAAGCACTATTTTTGTACATTTACATAATTGATTGGTTAAGAAAAATTGCCATCGGACTGACCTGCTGGAGAAAACATTCTAGATAACATACTGTTTGGCTCATTCATCAGTGTTGATCTAAAACAAACAGAACACTCAGATTATAAAAGACAAGTAAAGTAAAAAATAACATTACACAGAGAAAACTAGACTTAAATTGCTGAGCACTGAGCACATGCTGGTAGAAAGCACACATTCAATTTGTGCTTGGATGACAGAGAATTAGTATTGGCTGTGAACAAACATTGTCAAATCACTGACAGAGTCAAGCTCAAGTGGCTCAGTATACCATAATATTATGTATCACAACTCATCCATGTTTCTGAGACATTAAGGAACTACTAACAGTAACTAGGAGTATTTCTACTTCCCCCTGGATGGGATGCTAATCCATCCCAGAGTTACCCCCCAGAATTTGCCACTACCCATTCACACACCTGGGTGAAGGGGGCCACTTTAAGAATAAAGCTTTTTGTCCAATTCCAAGAACACAAGGCATTGGCCTTGGCCAGGGCTCAAATCCGGACAGCTCAATCCAGAATCTAGCACAGTTACCCTGTCCCAAACCAAGTCCATAACCCAGACTGTTCATGATGTTGCAGTCAAACCAAGTGAAGTTTACCCAACATTACACTTTGCTGAATGGATTATTTGAATATTTGAACCTGATAGTCATAATTTTCAAGATTGCAATAATGAATTGATTATTCGAATATTCAAGTCAGAACCCGTTAGCCATATTCTTGGAATGACCAGCAGGTTCAAATCATATTCAAAGAATCAATTTGTAATATTGCATTCTTGAAATGACTAGCAGGTTCAATATTCAAACATTAATCAATATTATAAATAAATGTATTCTTGAGGGCTATGCTTCACTTGGTTTGACTGTAATAGTCAAGAGAATCCATACCTTGTTGTTGTGAACATTGTGCCACCTACGTTTAGTGTCACCCAGTCAGTAAATGCTAAAAAGAGTGAGGATAATAAAAATGAAATGAAACTATTACATGTAATATTAACAACTATACATGTAATTATAAAACAGCACTTTAATGAAAGAAGGCTACAGAGAATTCTTTAAGAATAAGTTCCCCTAGGCTAATGATTGTACAGTTTAGAAAATTCCATAGTACAGTGGAAATCCACATCATCACCACATTGGCTGAAGACAAGTCTAAATTTCAGGTTTCATGAAAATGTAAATTTATACATGTCAGTGGTAATTTACATTCAGAATTAATAAAATATTGTCATCATGTGCATGTATCAATTTGTGACAGCTTAATAAGATTTTGCTAAATGTATCGTCTGATGTTTTCTAAGTTACTTGTCTGAGCTGTTTTTAACACCATGCTGTAAATTCATTCAATCATTCACTCGTATTACATTTCTGCATAAATTGTTGACACTTCCAACATACTACTTACATTTCATTTCGCTAATATTGTCGCTCACACCATTGGCTGGACTGTTTTCAAAAGGAAATGGCACTGGTGAATTGAAATAACAATTATACAAAGGATTAAGTATTTTTTTGTAAAGTCCACCTGTAGATCTAATATTAAAGCACAGTTAGGAAACAGTAGCTCAATAGCTCGGTGATCCATTAGAATCTGTCAAAACACATTATTGTATGCACTTTGAAAATGGTGTGGCTTAGGAAAAGATGACAACTCACATTTGAGGGGAACTATTAATATCCCTAGAGACAACACTACCACTGACAGTAGTCAGTGGCGGATCCAGAGCTTGAGCTAAGGGGGGGGGGGGGAGGGGAGGGGGGAGGAAGTTGTTTTGCTTGCCCTGCTGGCTTTCCTTCCCTCTGTCATTTCTTTTTTTTTTTTTTTTTTCTACCCAAAATAGGGGGGGGGGGGGGGCCTCCCCGAGATCTGCCACTGGAAATATAGATTTACTATCTACAAGGTGTTACTACATGTTCACATACTGTCTACATGCATGTTGCCCTGTCCAAATGTTTTGTAGTAGCAGGCACTCTGGATGACAAAAATAGTGGGCACAAAAGGCCAGAGATGGATTTGTTATTGGTCAGGCAGCATACAGGAACTCCATTGTGAGATAGACAGAAAAGTATTTACAGTAGTTGGCAAAACTGATGGCTACCAGCACATTGAAATGTTCATTTCCATGCACAGGTCTCAATTGAAAGTACATGTAAGGAGGACTTCATTTTGTACAATATCATGCCGGGGGATAACAAGTACATTATTTTATTTAATAAATCTTGTCATACATATATTTACTGTAAAAGGATATTGCATTACTAACTTTTTATCTAATGCTAGAATGTGGCAGGATTTTAAGCACTGTTACCATGTACAGCTCAGTCAAGCAGTTTTAAAATCTTAAGTTGTGTTGACTTAAAGCTGCCAGTTTCTTCTAAAGACACAACAACATCAAGTCAAAATAGAAATCAGGAAAATTTTTCCTACCCACTGCAGGATTTTCTGAAGAAACAAAAAGGACTTCATCATCTCTGAAAAATAAATAAACTGATTACTACTTACATGTATAAGAAAACGTGACTTCTGTCAACTACTCTCAGTGATACAATGAGGAAAAACTGTGGTAACCTAATGGTTAAAGATCACCTTCAGTATAGACTTGGATCACTTACATTGTTCTGACTTAGGATAACATACAGTGTAAACTATTAGGACCTCATAGAGGGTGGACTAAAACAAATCTACACGAAAAATATTATTTGTGAAATACTTCTGTCCAAAAATTTTGGATTTGGTTATTAATAAATCCATGATTTTCTGAACCTTGACAAAATCTCGAAAATAGCCGCCATTTCGATTCACAGTCAAATGTTCGGCCAAACTATCAAGGGTTACCTGTGGTAATTTAACATCTTATCTGGGGGGGAAGCAATACTCCAAGTCACTTTATGTCGCAAAAACTAGTCAGGAGTTGAGTGCTTTGAACTATCAGGCCTTTTTGACCCTAGCAGTAGTGCCCAGCAAACTCCCCTTTTGGCCACAGTAACCTACTAACACCATTATTATTTTTATACTTTTTTAATGTTTCATGGATATTACTTTAATGTTTTAGGGGGCAGGATGTATGGCCTGGTCAGTTTAGGGTGCTGGTTTGACTTGTAATTTTAGAGATCACAGGTTCAATACACAATACACGATTTACGTATAGAATGAGCTATACCTGATCAAATCAACATCATCAATTAAGCCTCCATTTTTAGTGTAAACTGCAACTGCTCTATGAAGACCAAGCTTGCACTGAGCTGCAAGAAGCAGGTCCTTAAGTGTACCAGGGACAGCAATCACCTTCAGTGGGAAAATTAATGAGAATTTTATGAATTGAGGGTAACAAATGCTTACTGTTTTTGCTGAAAACAAAAAAAAATCAACAAAAACAGTTATGCAACGATGCTTTTCATGTCAAAACAAGTCAGTCTGCCAAAAATTAGCTCAATCCTGCAAAAACTAAAAATCAGCCCAAAATGCTACATACGCCCTTTTTGTATGAAAGCCTTCAATTCATGTGCATTCACAGTACATTCACATACACCTAAAATTATAAGGCACAGGTCAGGAAAATGAATCGTGCTGAATTTATGAGATATACATCGGAAAAGAAGACCTATAACAAAACTATGAGTAGTCGGTTTTTGTTTCGTGAAATCCTCCGAACGCGGGATAGATTTAAGATTATGCAAATAAGGGAAAGAAATTAATGAGGAGGGAAAAAGAAAGAGACTGTTCGGCTATAATTAAAACAACGAAGCCCTCAGAACTCAAAAGCGACGCTTCATTTTCGAGTTTTGGGAATGCTTTGCTTTGGAGTTCTGGACACTTTGTCTCTAAGTCTAGGCTCATCGTTTTCGAGATTTAGAACTTCGTGCCGAGGTCCACGTTTTCAACGCGCTTTCGAACTCTCGTTCGCCGCCAACTGTGTATTAAATAACTAAAAAAAAAAAAATCAAAATCGTACCTTCCCTGCCACAGGTGCACGTCCCTTGGCAAACACCATCACCCTCTTTTGAACATACTGGGGCATATTTCATTGGTTGTACGAAGTCGTTAAGAGATTCCATCACGAACTAAGAACATAATGTCGGTAGAATGTTTGCGAAGCAAGAAAATAGACAGGCGCATGTTTGTAGCTGACGAGTATTCCTGGGGTCCAGTCTCCAGTCCCTCTCAGATTGCTACACATTTTTGGCCTGCGCTTTTTTAGCGAAAGATGCGGAAAACCTTTGAAATGAAACCAAAATAGCCTTAAACCAGGACCACCTCGTAAATCTTTGCTGGTAAGTCCTAATATCCCAAAATTTTATTGTAAGCTGACGTGTATAGAGCAGGCAGGTGATATGCTAACGATCGCCCGCAAATTTATCTCTGTGATCAAATTTGCGTCGAATGTCTTAGAGGCTAACTTTATTTTAAACATTAACGATTCGTCTTGGTGAAAGAGTTAAATTTGCTTTTGTTCAAAAACACTGGTCTATAAAATGTACTCGCGTTGATTACTTCCAAACACACGTTAGCTGCTCTAGCTCCGCCTTGGCTTCAGACAGAGTCTTTCTGGAAGAATTGAATTAACAAAATATGAATGTGAATTCAAGCCTATAAAGTTTATTTGTCTTTAAGAAAACAGGTCATACATGTACAACCCCATGTGGTAGGCGAGTATAGCTCTAGCCACTACATTCTGGCATTGACGGTGCATATGTAGGAAAAAAATCATTCATATCAGATTAATTTATTTAATACTTCAACCTCATGTATTACATTGTGTACTTCCTGTTTTGTTACACTTAATTTTTGTGTAGATCATTTTGCTGGAATTATGGCAAAACCTACAGGACATCTGTTGCGTCAACTCAGGTCATTAATGAGAAGTAAACATCAACTGGCTGAAGCAATTCAAGCTTACATTATCCCTTCTGGAGATGCACATCAGGTTAACTAATCACACTTGATTAATTATGCAATGTGTTTTTGCAATAAATTAACCTTGAAAAAATTTGGTTTGAAAATCTCAAATGAAACTAGCGCTGATTTCTTCACCATTGTGCGGTTCCAGAAAACATCTATACCTCCCCCATGGAAAGGATTTTTTCCAAGACCCCCCCGCCACCCCTCTGGAAATTCCAATTAAACTTGATACATTTCTTTAAATTTTTTGGTCTTAGAGACCCCCCCCCCCCCCCCTCCACTCCCCAGGAAATTCCAATCCCTTCTGTTGGGTGGGGGAAGGGGTATGGATATTTTCTGGTACTGCTCATTTTGGAAAATGTGCAGTTCAAGAAAATATCCATACCCCCCCTCCCCCTCCCCAGAAGGGATTTGGAAGGAGGAAGCTGGCAGGGCAAGCAAGACAAACTGCCCCCCGTCCCGTAGCTCAAGGTCTGGATCCGCCACTGTATTCATTCCCACAAAACTAAATATTATGTAGTATCATAGGTAGACAATGCATTGGGTGTTACTGTAGAGGATTATTTAGCTGTAATTAATATTTCCTTGCATTAGCTCCTTGTGTTTGATGTCTAGGTTGCTAACAATCATATTGAAATATTTTTCTCAGTCATATACTATTAGGTAATAACCTTCCGGTGTGATGCTATTGTTGAAGTTTGAATTCACAAAATATGGAGTGTACCACAGCTATCTTATAGTTTATTATTATAATCACTAATAATACATGTAAGTATTGTTTTGCAGAATGAATATCTTGCCTCATGTGACCTAAGAAGAGAATTTATTTCTGGCTTCAATGGCTCAGCAGGTATATGATTTGCAAAAAAAATGAAACTAAAAACAACTATTTAAACAAAAATAAGAGCAACCTTACAAAAATAACTTACAACAACCACAGGAAACAACTGCAACTAGATATCAACAGATTTCCATGTCCCGTTCTCTTTCACTCTACACTCCCAACCCTTTGGATCTGCCGTTAGAGAGGCTCTACAAGAACTGAGTTTCTTTCTGAACACCACAGCAGAAGGCTCACCTGTCTTGAAGTCTGGGATCCAAGATCACTCAATGGGTAGTCCATTTCATCAATCATTATGTCCCATTCTGATTGTCATAGCAGTGTGCTCTTCACACACTAATTTTGGAATTACTTAATATACACATAGGTACTGCAATTGTCACAGAAACCAAGGCAGCGCTATGGACAGATGGACGGTATCATCTGCAGGCTGAGAAACAACTGGATTCGAATTGGACTTTGATGAGGGATGGTAAGTTTTGTCCCAATTTGACAAACAGTATGGACCATTTTAACATATACACTGACATAGTGTATACTATTAATATCAGTTTGTGGCTGGCTGTACATGACTGTATGTCATGACTATGTCTTTTTTAATGTGATAGTCATACATGTGCCATTGCAGGGTTACCTGACACACTCTCTCAGGAAGACTGGCTTATTCAGGTACTAATAAATTCACTACAGTAACTACTTAATCTCAAATATACTCTTAATTATCTGGAGTTATATTTTTTTATGGTCAACTTAAGCAGAAAATACAAGGAAAAGAACAAAAATATAATTTATAACTTTTGTGGAGGTGCAGTGGCCTCATGATTAGACTTAATTAGTGCACTTGACAAGCCAAAAGACATTCAGAGAGAAGAGAATTCCACTACAGTAGATTTATAAGTTTTATTATAATTAAATTATTGAAAATGCAATTTTTAGTCTTGCTTTTCATTCATGATGTTTACAAGTACTTCTTTCACCTTTAGTTAATTTTATTATTGATTAACTTTTGAAAGAGTTACATGTATGAATGAATAATGATTGAAAAGGAATGAATAAATGAATAATGAAAGGATAAAATAATATTGTTGTTCTACAGATTAGGCTAATATATTTTTTGTTTTCTAACTCGTCATTAAGATTTAAATGATTTTGTTTTTGTAAATGTGCTTTTGCTCAATTTTTTTTAAATGGAATTAGCAGTTATTAGCAGTTTGTCTTGTGTGATTGTCTACATGTAGGTGAGGGTAGTTCTGAAAAGAACTGTGGTTGGCTAGTGACGTTTCGACAACCTGAGCGGAAGTCATCTTCAGAGTCAAATGAATAATTTGTAGTCAATCGATGATCAATCAATCAATCAATAAACTTTATTTAAGTGTCTAAAACTTCCAGTCAGCCGGGAGGCCAACTAATTGTGGACACTCCCAATGAATTACTAAAGAAATAAATTAAGTTAAGTTATGATGTTATGAGTCTGGTCTGTTGAAAGTGATTCTTCAGTTTAGCTGTGATGGTATTGGCTGAGAGACTCGTGCAAAGTACATGTAGCAGTTATAATTATATAATTGTAAGTTATTATTTCAGTGCTTAAGGGCTAAGCGCTATATTTTTGAGCATGGTGTTGGTGTACAGTAAAACATAGTATATTGAATATCAAGTCTTTTTAAATTGTCACAGGAGTTACCGACTGGATCAAAGGTTGGGATTGACCCGTGGCTCATTACTCGCGGTAAGATCTTGGCTACATGTACACCTGTCATACAATAACTCGGTAAAGTTACCACACTCAATGCCTATGTGGTTTATGCTTAAAATCTCTGTTGGAGTTGGTGACAGTCAACCTTTCGTGTACCTTTAGTTAGCTGTATGTGCAATATTTTACTATAATTTCAAGAATTTGAAAGCTTAATTCGTCCAGTCTTGAATGTCTGATCTTTTTACTTCACTAACTGTCTAGGAGAGTAGTAACTGGTTTTCCAAATTTAAATTTCAGAGCATGAAAGCTCCAAGATAACCTGCTAACTATGCAACTAACTTACATGACTATGTAAACAGCAACATTGCATGACACTGTATGACTCTTTTGCCCACGTCAGTGGCATTTTATAAGCTAGATACTAGAATCATGCATTGCCCTTAAGTTACATGTAGTCTACTGGTGATTTATTTATTCTTTTTTTTTTTTTTTTTCTTTTTTTTTTTTCCAGGGAAGTGGTCCAAAATGTCTCAGGTAAGCTTTAATTATTTTCACTGTTTCGTCCAAAATTCAGTAATAATCATTGCTGAGCAATAATTGCTCAACAATGATTATTACTCTTGCCAATGATTATTGTTGGCAAGAGAGTTACTGTGACATATGGAGAATGAAGGTACCTAGCTACATTCATGGACAAAAGTGTTGACACATTTGAGCAAAACAAACACTTTCTATTGGCGTCCTTCCGTAATTTCCAAAAAGCATCTTTTTTGTAGATAGTTAACCCCCCCTCCCCCTTTTCAATGTTGAAATACAACCCGTGGACACTGTCACGTGGTTACAACATTGAACAACATACAACATTTTGGGGAGTGTCTCAACTGCTTTTGTCCATCTGGACCTGGAGTACATTAACGGTAAAATCTATGCTAATCTTGCATTGATTTCCACATTACATGTTAGTAGTATACATGTAAGTAAATGTTAGGAAAATATATTTTAATTAATTATTAATAATTATTTTTGATTAGCACTATTCTGTTTGAATAATTTATTTCAGGATTGTTGTATCATCAAATGATACTACAACAATCCTGAAATAAATTATTCTGACCAACAGAATAAATTTTATGAATAATGATAATAATTTGCATTCTATATGACATATAGGTGCTGTTATCAGCAGGGTTATCTCTAGTGTTCACAGAGAAGAATTTGGTTGATCTTGTTTGGGAAGATCACAGTCGACCTGACCCACCCACGGCAGGGCTCATGGTGATGGACATTTCTTTTACTGGTTAGTGCTGCTGTCAAAAACAAAGTACAGTAAGGTGTACTTCTACTAACGACCACTTCTCTATAACAGTCACCTCTGTGCAACGGTCACCTCTCTATTGTGGCCTCCTCTTAACAACAGCCATCTTTCTACAATGGTCACCTCTCTACAAGGGCAAATATGTCCAGGATTGAACGTTAATGAGATTCAAATTCCTTATGATAAGCATCGCAAAGTGTCCTCATTGGTAAAAAGTCACCAAAACACACACACATAATTCTGTCAAATATGAAGTAATTTGATAATGTCAAATAACCCTGCCAAATATGAAGTAATAATTAAACAATACTTGCCTTCAATCCTGGACATAAGTGAACAAGGGCCACTTCTGTACAACGGCCACCTCTCTACAAAAGCCACATTAGTTTGTCCCAGCACACAGTCTATACAATCCTGTATATTTACTCTTGTTTTAACTTCTCTACAACGACCACCTCTCCACAATGGCAACGGCCAATAAAGCACATCCCAACTGCCAAAATAACTTCTTGACAATGGCCAGTTAAAAAGACAGGTATCATATTATATCCCTACGTGTACCTTCCCATAGCGGCCACCTCTCTGCAATGGCTACTTTCCTCTATCCCCAAGGTGGCTGTTGTAGAGAGGTCCGACACTACCTTGGTACACAAATTCCTCCTTACTGTAGATTACATGTACCTCTATCCTTGGGCTTATGATCAGTACATAGTGAAGGCACTTTAGATTAAGAAGTCCAGATTTGAGCCAGTGTGTCCAAGACAAGGCACTTGCCTCTTACATGTTACCCTTGTTCCAACTCGGCAGTGTGTAAATCAAATGGGTGTAGAAATTGCTTGGGACAACGTGCAAAGAAAATACTGTGATGTGGAACCTGGGACTGTTAGGATGATATTGAAAAGGCTGAGTATGACTATGTGTAAACCAGAGTTTGCATTGGCCAGTTTGCATTAAACTACCAGCAACATGCAAAGAAAGTTGAGTCTGATAGCCTTAATCTAGTGTATGAAGTCTTTTGGGCAATGTGTTGATTGTAGTAGAGGCAACGAGAATGTCACTAAACAAAAGGTTTAATGAGCAAAACAATAGCTGCATGTGCACGTGCGTTATAGATCTTTGTACATTTCTTTGCCGTCCTCTGCAAAACAACAACGTGAAATGACCAAGTTCTGCGTCGTCTACGAAATGTAAATGGCGACGGCTAATTTTTCGTCTTTCCATTTGGAATTGAACGCCATTGTTGCATATTCAGCTTAAGCACGTTTTTAGAGCCATTGGCGTACCGAACAGACCTAGAAAATCTCGAATTTCGCTTGTAAAATATAAATTCATTTTTTACAAGGCGTCATCCTCATTGCTTAGGCTCCCCAGTGAAAACATATTATCCTGTAATTCCAGCTGTTGACCAGTGTTCTCTCTGCCATTTGCATTGCACTCTGTTAGGAGGTTCTCAGTACTGATCACTATCATTAATGCTTCCTTATTAGTTGCTGAATTTTTTTATGCTCATCATTTCTTTTTAAAATAGGTAAAAGCTGGCATGAAAAAGTTAAAGAAGTACGTGGAACACTGACCAAAAAGAAAGCTGATGCCTTGGTGGTTACAGCTCTTGATGAAGTTGCATGTAAGGAATCTAATAATATATATGTCTTAAGTGTCTATATCTCCTACAAGGGTTTTGTCTTTGCACGAGTCCTGACGAAAAATATTGAATCCATGGGGTTTTCCTGCCCCCCCCCCCCCACCACCTCCAGTGAAAGCAAACAATTTAATACATTTCCTTCTTCAGCACACCCAGTAAGGTTGATCCACTGTTTAAGCGGAGAAGAGCCTAGGTTCAAGTGTGGTCCTGAACTCCATTCAAGATTCAAGATTCTGTTTATTTGCCTTTTTACACAATATAAAATTATTAATTATTTATAATTATAAATATTTCAATGTATGGCGAGGTGACCTCTAGAAACCACCAGGCTTATAGTTGAGGTCAAGTCGTACATAACAATGAGGTCATTTTGAGGTCATTTTGCCACGGATCTTATTGTGAAAATTTTATCTCATGAAGCCATTTTCATTCTGAAAAGAAACTTGGGATCTTAGTAGGCAGACCATCACGAGAGAGACAGCAAGAGCGTTGAGCAGAACATTGACTTTGCATTTCATCATTGATAATTTTTCAGCTGTCCTTTTCGAACTAAGAACAACATAAAATGACCAGTTTTCTTAGAATTTTGGAGAAACTGATCTACAACAGCTAATGTTTTGTATTTCTGTTATTGTCAATTAGAATTGAACTCTTTCCAAGAGACTCTTTGTTCATATACTTTTGCCAATTGGACATCATTAGACACCAATCTCCACGTGCTTGATCAACTCTACTGGGCATGGTTCAAGCGACCAATTTAAATCTTGTTTTCAAGGTCAAAAAAGGTCGCAATCCAAGATTTTGCTTTGGTACTAACATCTATGCTTTATTGAGACCCCAAAACCGTAAAAACTCTGTTTGGCCTGTAAGTTAGTATTAAATATTACGTATAATCGACCTATCCCTAAGCGAAATATTTTCTTCAAGAATGAGTGTCTGGGAGGAGCTGAATAGTGAACATCTTAAACCTGAAGCTTTCCTTCTCTTATTTTTGTTGTTAGGGCTTTTTAACTTGAGAGGGTCTGATGTGGTTTACAATCCTGTGTTTTTTGCTTATGCTTTGATCACACTAGATGAAGTAACGTAAGTTCTGTGCTATGTTTTGTTGTTAAGCATTTTTGGATCACTACTGGAACTGACGATAAACGCCAGTAGGTCTGAATAACACCGGAACCAAAGTGATTGCCCAATTACTTTCGCCACTCTATTAAAAACTGGTCAAAAACGTCATGATAAAACATGATCTTTTTGCAGTGGTTTCAAAGATTACATTGGACGATTCATGATTCATTCATGATTTGTCGTCAGTCCCTTGAAGTTTGGCAGACCATAAGGTGAACTTTCACACTCAATATATCGTATAGCTGGTATCTTTTTATAGAGCCAGGAAAATGTTTTCAGTAAGTGTGAACGAAAATCCACGAAGGGCTTTCCTAGAGAAAGTAACTTCTAGTTTGAAAGTTCTCCTATACATATTTATTGTAGCATTCTGACATCTCCATGAGACGATGTCAAATGTGTTCTACTTTAGGCTCAAAAAATTAGGTAACTCTTCTGCGCAACGACGAATCGCGCAACGTTTGACACCCCAGCGTTAGATCATGGTTTTCCATGAAGTGCCCCTGATTAAATGCAATATCTTCAGGTACCAAAACCTTTCGGACGATGTTAATTTCGGAAAAACTGTCCGAAATTTTTAAGCTTCCAAAATATTTACAGTACAGTTTAAAACTTTCAAGGACGTAATTTCTTGGGCAGCACCATTACACGGTATTCAAGGCCAATATACATGATAGAGCCAGAACTCTGATTAGGCTTTGCTCGATCTTTTTAATCCCTTTGTGGTTCGAGCTCTAGTTGAGACGCTGCTTTAGATACGGAGCGGCTTGATAGAATTTTGTGTTATTTTCTCGTTGGTGTATCTGTAAAACCTTGAAGGTGCAGTAAAACTATTATTTCACAGACTTTTCAGTCCAGTTCATACTCTGTAGGCGTAAACTTACTCTAGCTATGTTTCAGCAAGTTGTCCGAAATGTTTGTTTGAAATTTGCCCAAAACGAGATGAAAAGTGTCCAAAAATTAAATGTCCAAAGTAAAAGGTCCAAAACTTTTTTGTAAGTAAGGTATGCCCGATTCCACTCTAACTTTGCAATACCATCTTTACCCCCCCTTCCTGCTTTCAGCTTGTTTATTGATGTAGCTAAACTTGACAAAGCAGTGTCCAGTCACCTTGGCTTGGACAGTACTAATGACAACAGTGAGACTAAAGTGACTGTGTGTCCGTATGAGGGAATATGGGACGCTGTCAAGGAAGCTGCTAACAATGGAACAAGGATTTGGGTATGACTGTTCATCTGCATTGTGATAGGGTGATGGAAAAGTCTTTGCCCCGTCCACGCTACGCCGAAGGAATTTGAAAAAGGAAGTTTCACTGTCCACACTGCGCCGGAGGAATTTAAAAACGGAAGTTTCACTCTGAAAACGCATCAAATGTTTTCCGTCCAATATACATCGGAGGAATTTGAAAACGAAAGTTTCTCTCTGAAAATGCATCAAATGTTTTCTGTCCACATTACGCCGGGGGAATTTAATTTAGTCACCGGTCATTTTTTTGTTTCCCAAATGTTTTCCGTCCACACGAAAACGAAAAGCCGTCGTTTTCAAATTCTTCCGGTTTGAAGTTAACAAATTGACATCAGTTTCTTATGCGTCTGTCCTCTTATTGATGATAAATTGTTTCATAACATTGTCAAAGTGGCTGTGGAACCACGAGCCGCAGGCGAGTGGTTCTGCAGAAAACTTTGACAACGTTATGACGAAGTTTATCATCAATAAGAAGACAGACGCATAAAAAACTGATGTCAATTTGTTTTTTACAATAACGACCCCAAAATGGTCAAATGCCGGGAATAAATGAGGGGAAAAGACGCTGTAAACTTGCTGTAAACAAAGATAAGTGAATTTTATTCAAAATGACGCGAACAATGCCAATAGCTTTTCTCGCTTTTTGATTGGCTTCTTAAAAAAGTCCATAAAATCTCATTGTTAAAAAGTTGACAGTTTGACAGCTGAAAGTTGAACTTGAAAGCTTGCATAAATTATAATTTTATCCGTCTGTACTCTTATTGGTGATAAAAATGAGCCAATCAGCGCGCGAGAAATTAGACAGTTATTGTAAAAAGCGTTTTCGAAAAGCTCCGTTTTCGTGACGGATTAGTGAGGACGGTAGACCTAACCATAAAAAATAAAGCTGTGTTTTCAAATACATCTGACGTAGTGTGGAGGGGGCCTTTAGGAAATCTTGCACTTGGTTGGTTATTCTGCTGGAAGGCTGAAGAAAAACTCCTGATTACCAGTGTCATTTTAATGCTTCCCACCGAAAACATTTTAAAAGTATAATGTATGTTGTTGTAATCGTTCGCTGCGGCTATTAATTTCAAGTATCCTTCCACTGTGCCATTAAGTAGTCGCTCTTTTACTCATTGTTGTTGTTGTTGTTTTTTCTTTAGATTAGTTCATCTTCCAGTGTAGCACTAGTAAGACTTGTTCCTAAGGTAAGGTTGTGGATTTGTTATCTAATGAAATCTGGAATGGTCTGTTATCTAACCTTCCTTTTTCTGACTATGTTTCCGAGTTGTCCTTGTAACATAGTCTTTGTACCTTGAATTGACTTCATTAAGTGTTGCTATGTATTTGCAATGTGTTCAAAGATTTTCCGGTACTGATTTGTTCTTGGGTGGATAGAGATCATGCTATGGCTGATAGCCTATGTTGTAATGACCAGTATGGCTGGGAACTTGCTATAAACAGAAAGAAGGAAGATTCCAAAAGTGCTGAAAATAAAGAAATGTCAGCGAAGGAGTAAAATATAATCAGTGCCGAAAGATTCAGATTTGCACAAGAATGGCAATCTTTATTTCTTAACCTCTTGTTTCGAAATCAAATTTAACTGTTCCAGTACTAGTCCAAAATACATGTTCTGTGTTGGTCTGAAGAATCTTCCTTTCCAGGCAGTTTATTTCTATACATGGTGGCATTCGTAGTTTGGTACTCAAATTTACGAAAGAGAACTTTGGATAATCAGCCAGGACACTGTGTCCCTTTTAAAACGTGTCCTTGCCCAAGAAACTGAGACTTGGCTTAACCGTAGATCTCGAGTTTAGAGTGACCTCTTGCAATTTCTTGAGATGTGAATCTTTTACAGTGTTCATGTGTGTGCCTTAAAAATCAACACCAACCATTATTGTTGGTTTTTCTTACTCTTGGTAAACGTTTATTGCGCCTAGGTGTTCAACGAATTCATTTGACCCTCACAGTCCTGGTACGATTTATTTCCCTAAAATGATATTTATATATCTTGCTTTTTATTTTTTTTCTGCTTTTTTTGCTACAGACTCATCTCATCTCTGATCCATCACCACTGGCTCGCAGCAAAGCAGTCAAGAACTCAGTGGAAATTGAGGGCATGAAACAAGCTCATGTGAGTACATAAATGCTGATACTAAGTTAGTAAGGTGCACATTAGTACAATATGATGTTTAATATAATTTTTCTTGCACACTGATTCAAATGCTGCAATCTGATTAGCCGAGTTATCGTACACGATATAACCATTAAAGTGCAGTGGCTGGAGGTTTTCTATAAAATAGCGATGTTTTCTCGCTATCCCGAAGTATCTTTGGAAGATTTAGAAATATAACTGAGAAGACCAATAGAATGACTTACTGTTGCTCGACTTTAAGGACGTTCGCCGTAATTCATGCCAGTCGCAGTGTCTCGCCACGTCATGCATCGAGTGCGCGCGTTGAGGAAGAAATACAAACAAGTAAACTGCTCAGTTCTGGTTACGTGAAATTTACCCGCAGTTTACTCTCTCAAATGATCGGTGGCCCCGTGTTCAGTCCGCGCAATTTGGAAATCGTTGTTAATAAAAGTAGTTACAATTGTTGAGACTTATTTAGAATTCTACTCAAACAATTGCCTTCGGCCTCATCAACTATAACCCCGCAGAAATGTTGAGCTCATAGCTAATTTCTAAATGTAAAATAGTGAGCTGCTTAAGAAGGCACTACAAGAACTTGTAGCAACCAAGTCGCTAGATACTGTGATAAATTCCAAAACCGTCATTAGATTATATTTATTTATTTATTTGTTTGTTTGTTTAATTATTTATTTATTTATTTATTTAATTTATGTATTTATTTATGTATTTATTTATTTATTCAGGCATTTATTTATGTATTTATTTATTTATGTATTTATTTATTTGTTTGTTTGATTGTTTGTTTGTTTTGTTTGTTTGTTACACGGGTAAAACATCAGGACTTAAATTAAATACTAAAATATCAAGGAGTCAGGGCCTAGTGATGCCATTGCAATAACTGTTAGACTGGGAAATTTTTTCCTTTAGGCTAGTTTAGCTGTAACATTATAGTATAAGGGCGTGTTGGCTTGGAGTACTTCATACTCTGGTTTCATCCATTTTCTCTCTCTGTAGATAAGAGACGCAGTTGCCTTGTGTGAATATTTCTCCTGGCTGGAGCAAGAGGTAAGCAAACAACACTGAACAACAACAACAACAACAACACTGAACAACAACTTTGAACAACAACACCGAACAACAATAACAACAACAACACTGAACAACAACAACAACACCGAACAACAATAACAACAACAAGGAAATTTCCCAAATTATCGAACGCTGTTTAGTAAACAGATCCTTGATTCTGATTTTGCTATTGCGTAGGTTCCAAAGGATGAGCTTACTGAAGTTACGGGTGCAGCAAAGCTTGAAGAATTAAGAAGGTAAGACAGGTAAAGGACTTGCTATGTTACACAGTGTAATAAAAGAGTTATAATTTTTTACGACTATTTTCTGAACACCGATAAAAACGAGATACATACGGCCTCTTTGATTGGTTCGGAGACACCCGCCAAAACAAAACAGGACACTCAAAGTGAGTCAGTCCGTATAAAGATCTAGAGTGGTTACCAGTGGGACTGTATCTCCACTACCATCTGGCAATAATGACTTTTAAATGTACGACTGGGTGTGCGCTGGACGCCTCATTTTCTAGATATGCCCATTACCAAACGCACAATAAACTCGCAGAGTTTACAGATTCTTCTTTACAACCGGACGAAGAACATTATTCTGCGCTCAAATTGAAACCTTCACTAAAGGACTTCTAACGTTGTTTGAGAAAACACTAAATCTCCAAATTTCTAAGGTTTTCATCACACTGATGTATTTCTTTTATAGACCTTTTTAGTCATTTTTATTTGTTTATATATATTTTTTGTACCTTTATCCTGAAAAGCCTAACTGGGGCGGATATAGTATGTATGTATACGTCGCCTAGACTTGTTTGCAAAGCCGTCAAAATGTAGATGATAGTTGAAAACCTCATCTCTGTAGCTTAAACAGATTTCAAATCGTAAGCGACTCAGTCATCTACGAGTTCAGGAGCAATACATGTTCAAACAGTTGAATGGAGATATTACTTCAGTCCATAGGTACGCACGTAGCGGAGAAGTTATCTTCTAGGGTTTGTCTCAGCTTGGGGTTCAAATCAAGGCTCGATTTATTATCTGGTTCGTAGAACTAACGTAACTAAAACAAATGAATGGCGGTCAATCAGAAGAATGTTGATGCTTTGACTTACATTCGTGTTATTGTATAGGCCTTTTGTCCAAACTATTTGACAACATGTTTCAATATACTAGTAACATTCATTGTTACAACTCAAGTGATATAGCGCTAAACAAAATCTTTGTAAGTCTAGAGTTTGAACTAATGTAGGTAACCAATCGATTCTTTGCTTGGCAATCGATATTTGGAAAGCTATAAGATCCTCCAGCTGTGTTTGCATTTTCGAAACAAATAAAACGTTATCTACAGTCAGAACAAGAAACGAAGTAATTTTCCTTTACGCTAAACATGATTTTATATTACATGCTGTAATTTATTTCTCCTTCCTTGTTGTCCTTTTATTCTTCTGCTGCCAATATAGAGCTTTCTTTTTTTGTAAGAGGAGTTAACAAGAAAAGCAACAGGTCAATTTAGCCCTCCAGCTCGAGCTTACTTTTAATATAAATGAAATAAAATCTTTTTTTTTTTTTTTTGTGCCATTTCTAGATGTAAAATTACTTAATAATTATATGCATGAGCTGAATAAAAAATCACTAATTTGATGTTCAGGTGAAACTTTGAAAACGGTCCAAGCACCAGCAATTGTACTGTCTTATACTACAAGTGGACGTTTTATGATGTCATTGTAAGTTGTGCTTCTCCTCAAGTTTTACCAAGCGTGTTCTTATAATTATAAAGATCATTTTTTTTTAATTGCCTGTCTTTATTTTAGGGAACAAGAGAACTTCATAAGCCTGAGTTTTGAGACTATCTCGGGTGTGGGCCCTAATGGGGCAGTCATTCATTACAGGTACGTAACTCGACCTGAACTGCTAAAGAGCAGCAGCTATGTTTCAAAGCAGATCTGCATTTTAACTTCAAGGGTCACTGTGCGAAGAAATAAAACTCAGTTTAAGCATGCATACTGCCAAGAAAGTGTATCCCGTTCAAGAGCAGGAGTTCTAATGTGATCAACTCGCGATTGCATTTACTGACTGATGGACTAACCGGCTGACCGACATGTAAATGATATATTTAAGAAATAGATTCCATGTTGCCGTACGTCTGTTCAGTTATAGATCACAGATGACGTCAATACGTGGTAAGTATAAAACAGTGGCACGCGAGGCGATAGCCGAGTGTGTCCTTGATGTTCTTACCACATTTTGACGTCCTCTGTGATCTATTACTGAACAGAAGTACGACAACATGGAATCTACTTGTTATATATAATGAATTAGAATAAAGGACTTCTATGCGTTGTTCCACAGACCAGCCGAGGAAACCGATCGTGTGATTTCCAATGAAGAGCTGTACTTGTGCGACTCTGGAGCACAGTTTAAGTAAATATGCTTTTGTTTGTGCCGTTCTTACGTGAAAATACACTAATATGTAAACGAGGGTTTAAATTAATTACAAAAATAAGCGAAAAGCTACTTCGTCGTTCGTTCGATCTCGGCCCCATTGTCAGAAAAGGTTTTATCCATTTTATTGCGTGGAATAAAGTTTTCATGCCTGGCAAGATCTGATACTGATTCCGGAGAAAGACTCCGGCAATCACAATAGTGACTTGTTTTTCGAGAAAATTGAGCTTGATATTGGCTTCATATTGACGGCGACTTTTGATGTCTACAGAAAGAGCGTATTATTATTCAATTTGTAATGCTAAGGGTAAGCACGTGCCTCGCTTCCATACTGGAGCCTCAATTCCATGCTAAGAACTTTCCACCCTTAGCCAGTTAGAGTTCAATTATCGGGATTCTCCGGACTTTGTGATTTACATGGCATTTTTACACAGTATACCTTTTGTTATCTAGGGATGGTACAACTGATGTGACTCGCACGTGGCATTTTGGTGCTCCTTCAAAATGGGAACGGGTGAGTTTTTAGTAAATGGACTGGTGACTAATTTGGAACTGAATTACTCCTTAACATGTATTGCTTAATTACATGTATGGACGTGCGAAAAAACGCCTGTGGTTAACTGCGTTTTGTCGCTCTCGTATAGTGACAAAATTGATTGTAGAGCATACTACAATGATACCGTAGACTGGAATATTTTTCTACCTTTTCGGCTCCAGTGGCACTGAAAACGTAATAGGAAGGTCGAATCGAAAGCATCGTCCATTTTGGCAACAGTTTCTTTAAATAACATCTGATACATTTTCACAAAGGAACCGACATTGATGCCTATGACATAATAATCTCTGGGAAACGTCTTCTCTTTCTGTTATAGGAATGCTTTACTCGCGTGTTAAAGGGGCATATTGCGCTTGCGAGAGCCGTCTTCCCCAACAAGACTACAGGTAACAACGCAAATATGATGTCATGAATGTTTACCTTTCGATCAGAGAAACACCTACAGGGCGGAGGGGGTAGGTGGAAGGGGGAAGGGGAAGGGGGAGGGGAAAGGGGAGGACTGAGTTTAGGTAACAGAGTAGGGGCTTAATTGAGCTTGGAAGCGTGGGAGGGGAATTATTTGATCTTGCGAAACACCAGGTTCATTGTTACCTGATACTGATTCACAGATTCTGAAAACTGTACTCCTTTTTAGTCTGTGACAATTTACTATTTAGTATTTCTTTCAACCAGTTGCAGCTTTACTACCTCAATACTTCACGTTACTAACTTGTTCATTTCATCGCTAAGGATATTGATGAAACTCTGATTTCCTACAAGAAATCGCTTAACTTCTTTGACTAGTTAGGGTTTTATTCCAGATACTGGGGGAAGACCTTCATGCCAGCAGACGTGAAGTTGATATGTCTACAAGACAATCTTGTTTGCCCTGTTTTAAACCTCTTCGGACTCGTTGGATAAATAGTGTCGTGCTTTACTTATTGCAGGTCACAGATTGGACACTCTAGCTCGCATGGCGTTATGGGATGTTGGACTGGACTACTTGCATGGGACAGGACATGGGATTGGTTCGTTTTTACATGTACATGAAGGTACGTTGCGTGCGGGCGTGCGTGCGGGCGTGCGTGCGTGGGTGGTGTGAAAGCGTGAGAGCGTACAAGAAAGCATAACGGAATGTTGATTTTTGAATTGGCTTTTTAAATTGCGATTTCTAACTTTCTTCTGCTCCCATGAGAGCCCATCAAAGGACAACTAACCTGCCAAAAGACACGTGACGACGAGTGACGAAGAAGTTTCTTTCTCGGAACGGTTTCGACTTTTGGAGTGCAAAAGTTGTATGCATTCGCTTTGGAACGTTTTGCATTTACAAGCTTAGTGATTGGTTTAAAAACTCGCGCCACTTTTCAGCCAATCAGAAGTAAAGCTAAAACCTGCCGTGACTCGCTCAGAGACGTTTTCCCGCGCTTTGCGCCCTCGTATGTTTGCAAGTGGTGATTGGTTCACTGGATTGTTGGTGTCCTTTGTGACTGGTTAGGGCGACAGCCTTGGTTTTGGTTATTGCATTTTTTTTTTTAAGGTCCTCAGAGGATTGGCCCCCGGGGAGTAGAGAACGAGGCTCCTTTAGAAGCTGGCATGATGGTTACTGACGGTGAGTGTTATATTTCCGAGGTCAAACTGTCAAATCTCCAAACTTATTGGCACATAATTATTTTAACCTTTGTTTTGAGAGTTTGCTTGGTGGTACATGATGACGATGTCTCTTAGTCGATGGATTTCTTGATTCTCATCACATGTTTGCTTGATTAAGTATTGATACGGTAGGGAGAAACTCGACGTATGAGCTAACATTAGTGCAGTGAAGTTCAGTGTGACTTCTGTCAGTGACGGCAGTGAACCAATCTGTCGTATGCCATGTCAAATAGCGGCCGTTAGCAATGTGAGGCGATAACTGCATGCTAAATTAAGAAAAAAATTGAAAATAACAACAGTTACCATGCAATAGAACAACATCACATAGGTCTAATGTAAACTAACCGCTATTTCGGTTGTGATATTTGTCCGAGCGTAAGGCGGGTGCAACCGGAAGTGTTTCTTGAGGTCCTCTTTTGCTTGATTACGTATGGGATTACGTATTTCAAAGTCGAGACAAGTCAGTGAAGATAAAGCGCGGAACAAATTTGTATATTAGTTCTTAGGAAACTTTTAACACAGATGAGAAGAGAATGATAGACGTAATGTAACTAAGAATTAGAAATAAAAAACTGCTGACTCGCGAGCAAGGGGCAAAAATTTTGATATGGACTAATTGTAAGAGATTTTGATTTCACCCCATGCAGGATAGACGCAGCCGAAATTTTGGTGCATTTTTGACTTCTTATAATTAGCTTTTAAACTATCAGTTTGAAGACAAGTAGCGTTGATTTTGTGGAGTAAGTGTTGTTCCCGATTTTTTCTTTTTTTTTATAATTTTGGCTTCAGTAACTGCAGCATGAGAACTAACCGTTAACACATTAAGGAAGATAATCAATGTTAGGGGTTGTTATTAAGACATTTTAACAATTCGTTTGTTCATTTGTTTGTTTTAGAGCCTGGTTACTATGAAGACGGCGCATTCGGAATCCGTATCGAAAATGTGTTACTTGTAAAACCTGTCGAACTTGAGGTGAAAAATTGACCTTCATATTTTTTAATGTAATATTTAGTCATCTTTGTCAGGTAATAAACGGAGTAGATTTTCAGTTAAAGCTGATCATAAAGAAGGACTTTCGCATGTTAAAACGTTTCTTATGTTGATTTAAGTTTGATTGTTTCATATTCTTACGCCTTGTTCAATTCACAGAACAACTTTAAGGACAGAGGCTACTTGGGTTTTGAACCGATTACTCTGGTAAGCGTTTTTCAACAAAATTGTTTCCACGGTTAAGCAATGTAGTTTATACCAGAGATCTTATTTTCAGGGTCAAGGAATGGTTAAAGAATTGAATACTTTGCTCAGAAAAAGATACAGCTTTTGATAATGAGCGTTCTTGACCGTTGCTGACTATGGCTATTTACAATCGGCAAGGATATGTTTTCGGATCTTTCAGTAAACGTTTCTCGTTTGTCCCAATTTTCCAGAATATAGACGACTTAAGAAGCTTTAGACCAGGCTTCAGATGAGGTTTCGGAAGAAAGCTGCCCCTCGCTCGCTTTCCTGACATGGTTTATTCAACCCTAAAAGACAACAACTGCGTCAAATGGTCCCGCCTTTTTTGTCATCACTTCGTCTAGATGAAACTGAAATGTCCACATCAACCAGTCGATTGAAGAATGTAACAAAACAAGAGTAGTATCTTTAACAAAACAGTTACTCGATTCGCTTTTGTTGAATACAAGATGATTATAACAAACTTGCCTTGTTTTTCATTTATTACCCCGTGTCCACCAACGCGGGCTCTAGTCATGAAATAATTGTTGATTAGCCTACCAATAGTAGTCAATCTGTGTCTTAGTCCGTGGATTGGAAAGAGGAAAAAAAGTGAGAGGAAGAGAATTTGTCTCGCTTGTTCTCGCTTCTCGCTTTGCCAGCATTCTGTGTTACTCATTTATTACCTTCTTTGGAATCAGTGTTTGCTGGCTCCGCTGACTTCAGATCAAGAGAAGTTCGTTTTGTTTTGTTTCCTATGACGAATGTTACAATTCTAATTTTACTCTTGAAGTAAGTTTAAGTCATGGGTATTAAACATAATGCCTTCCTTATGTTTTGTAGTTTCCAATCCAAACGAAGCTTCTTCTACCTTCCATGTTAACGTCTGAAGAGGTGTGTTGAGCTGTTAATTTTGGTCGTCTTATCGTTAGTACAGTGACACTTGCTGCACTAAATATGTATTTCGTTTAGATGTTTAAAAATTAAGTTGATTTGAATTACGTATATTTCCCATTGTGATAATCAGACCACTCCTTGTGAATATCTCACCAGTTGTCGCCGACCAGTTTGCTCGAGGTTACTTTTCCTTATTCTGATAATTGTTATGATTTTTATGGGGAGGCAGCGTGGCCGAGTGGTCAGCGCATTGGACTCGCAATTTCGCGGTCCCGGGTTCGAGTTCCGTGCTGACCACTACCTGGATATGTTTTACTGTAGCTCCAATTTGAACTGCTCGGTCACGCTTGTAAATAGCCAACTGTTCATATTATTTGCCTCCTTTACTTCCAATAGAAATGTTTTCTATTCGGAAGCAAAGAGAAGCAGAGAACAGAACAGAACAGATCAGGTTTCTGTTTGGTTTAACGACAACCACAATAAGAACGAAACTCTTACAAAGTTTCACTTTTTTTGTAGGTCGAGTGGCTTAACTGGTACCACGGGTTATGTGCGGAGAAAGTTGGATCGGCTTTAAGAGAACAGGGTCGCACAAGCGCTCTCAACTGGCTTCTGAAGGAGACGATTCCTCTTGGTTGAAATGATGAGCTGCTAAAGTGACCTTCGCTACCCAGGAGAATTTTTGTTATCGAAAAGAAATAGGAACGTGTTTTACGAATGCTTTGTATGTCTTGCGACTGATTAAATTCCTTTGAAATAATGAAAAATCAAAAAAATGAAACAGTTTACGTCATTAACGTTTGTTAACCCTGAGTAATTTGTGGAGAGAAGGCCTTTTTTGCGCGCAAGAACACTCTCCTTTTCGTAAGCACTTTTCTGTACGCACGCTAAGGCTGTGAAAGATCAATCGGCGTCTTTGCATCGAAAACGCGTCGAACGTTTTCCATCCACCCACTCGTTTCAAATCGTTTTAGTTGTTCACTCCAAAACGCATTCTCGTCTCCAGAGTCTCCGTTTCGTTTGGTCACGTGGTCAACAAAATGACATAAAACGAGTAGCACTGGGAACGAAAATGACAAACGCTGAAGACAATACCAAAACATTCAGTGTTCGGATAGAGCATACGCAGAGTACTTGAGCCAGCGAAATAGTGAAGGTGGGGTTAACTCTTACCTATTTCATGAAAAGAAGAGTAATTTTCTCACCCTATTTCAGACGTGAATGGCAGCAAGAAGTTGCATCTGTTAAAAGAATAAGTACCTTAAAATAAATTTAAAACATTAAACCTTTGGATACATCATATTAAATTTATATTATTTGGCATCACACATATCTACGATGCCCATATATGGGTGTACCCCGGAGATTTTCTCTGTCGAGGGACGAGACATTTAGCAGTCAGTTTTGATCTGTTGTCACTTTTCTCTCAATAGAGAAACAAAAACAAACAAACAAACAAACAAACAAACAAAAAAGAGAGAGAAAGAAAGAAAAGGTGTTAGTTGTTGACAGTTTGGCATTAGTTCTTTAAGTTAATACTTTAAACAATGCAACTCAAGTCGAACATTCTGTTCATCTTCGTGTAGGGGTGGGGAGGGGGAGGGGCAGCAGGAGGGTGTGTCTTACAAAACTAGGTGGGGTTGTGCTGCATGCGTCTTGTAAACCTTTCCTTATTTCAAACCAAGTTGTGTGATTTTTATCTTCTCCTCTTCAGACCGGAACTGAATACCATGAAAAAGTTACATCTGCTAAAAAACAAACTCAACTCCACCGCTGTTCCAGGGAATGTTCAAAACCTTCCTCATTTCCAGATCCGAAATGGATAAAATATTTGCGGCTGCTAATACCTTTATTTGCTTTGTCAGTGTACAAGATATGTAGCAGTTGCCGCTGATCGCTTCTCACTTGATTTTCCTTCAATGGCGAAATCAAAAAGGCAAAGCTTTACTTGACGAGCGTTTGTCATAATTACGTCGAAGAAATTTTGATATACCACTAGTACTGACATACAGCCTTCATTCTAGTCGAAATTTTTAATTGTGAGCAGCTAGACGTGTTGTTATGCAGTGAAATGGCAATAAAACTGAATAAATTTCCTAATCTTTTCGTGCTCCGAATGTAAACAGAAACAGTAGGCTTTAATTAAATAGACGCCCTGGTTAATAGCAGTTGTAAACGTACATTGTTTTGCAGCTTATTAATAAAATAGAGTTGATATAGATGTGAAATACTGTGGCTCAATACAGAACAGAAATATCCAAGCATGTATCTGTGAACTGCACCGATAACGCGTAATCGATTGAGATATAATAGTGTCTGACTGACAAAGGCATATTTAAAATTTTAGTTCCACAAAGTCCTTTGTTCGATGGTAAAGAAGTCGAATTTTTTGGGAGATAATTGAGAACGCTTTGCTGTAAGAACCGACTAAAGGTATGCAAGATACAAAAAAAAATAATCGATTTTCTCAGAATTTGTCAGAATAAAGGTCTTGGTAAACTGGTGAATTTTTCTTTATTCGTTTTTCGCTTTGCAGGGGCTCGCGAAATTTACACCAAAATCGGCACTTTTCCAGATGTTTGTGTCTATATATTGAAAGCTTTTCGGAAAAGATTTCACAAAGAGTAAACCACTCTTATTTCTTGAAGTTGTTAGAGATGTCAAATTTACTTAAAACAAACTCCAATTTTTGATGAATCTTTATATTTCTTGCTAGGTACAAAGATCGGAAAAGCATCCTGATGCATTAAAATTTAACCAACGAAACTACATTCAGAATAAAACAAACATCCCAACTAAACATCAGGCGAAAAGAATTTGGGGTTAGATGAAACGGCGAACTCTAGGAGTGATTTGAAACAGGTCTCTTGAGTAAAATGAGAGAACTTTTGACTTTTCGTGTCGATGAAAAAGTAAGAAGACAGCTCGTAAAACCTGGCATTTCTTTGCCTAAAGATGTATAATTTTACTCCAAAGCATCTTTTAAATAAAAATAACCAGTTTCTTTTAAATTCGGAGTTGTGTAGTTGCCCTTTCACTTGAATTTCTAGGTCCATTCCGGCAACAATAAGAAAGTGTTCATGACACTTTGTAAACCAGGCTGTTTTGTATTCTTGACTATGATTAGCTCTGTCTGAAATTTAAACACCACAAACAGCAGTTGTCCCTGGCCTCCTCTCCCCACCCCTCCCCCAAGCAGCACCCTCACTTTTTGCACCTTGTTGCCCCAAAATGGATATAAGTACTCTTGTAATAGGCCCTTTGGAGTACCGACATGGTTGTTAAGAAAAAAAAGATTGATATGCATAGTAATACGTTGTTTAGCGATCGTTGTTAGACAAATAAAGGGTCGGGTAATCGTAGGTTCATTCTTGTCACAAACAAAAACAAACGGACTTCCTTGGAACATCACAAATGTAAACCGCTAATAAAATTCTGGCAAAACAAATTCATTAAAACAGGAAATGTTTAATCTCTCATACTACAGTAGCAAAAACAATGCAAATTGAAATAAAGAAAGCAACTTTCCATGTATACTGCTGGCCGTATTTAAAAGAATACACGCATATAACACACTAAGAAAACAATGAATTTCTAAATGCAGCTACGGTTAAGTTATAAGCCGGCTCATTCGTGTAACTCCTCAACTGGCTCCATCAAATCCTTAAAACAATTGTGTTGATGCAAGTAAAGCCAGAGAGAATGGGACAGCAGGTCGATTAAACACACGAAAGCTCTCCAACACAATATCTGAAAACTTGAGGTAACAATCAATGTAACAAACGATGCATGTGGGGGGGGGGGGGGGGAGGGAGGGGGAGGAGCTCCCATATGAAACAAACAGGGATGCTCGTCGAAAATTTTGAGATTGACCCCTAAAGGAGACCAATCTGGGTGTGGCTCACGCATTTTTTGACCCCTAAAAGAGATCAATCTGGGTCAAAAATAGACTTTAATTCTTTGCGTGCAACCCCTAAACGAGACCTTGAAAGCTACAAGTATTTGCGCTTTTTCCTTAACACCCTAGGCGAGAGCAAAAACTGAAATTTACACCCCTGAGCGAGACGAGCATCCCTGTCTGTTTTATATAAGAATCACCCCCCCCCCCCCCCACCTCCCCACCGGCTTCTAAAGCTACGTCAAGTGAAAAAGAAGACGTGTAAAACAAGTTCGTTTTTGAGAATGTGGTGGATTAGGTCTGAATTCCATTTGGTAGCCATCTCGGAATGAGGTACGGATAGGTCAAGAAGGCATCTTCCTTCCTCTTTCGGTTCTTTTCTTGCATTTCAGGCTGAACAACATTCATGAGGTAAGTGTAATAACGATTGACGAGCTGGACGGCCTTGTGATCACGAAGCTCGTTGCCATAGTCAAACAAGGAGTCAAAACGGTACAGCGCAAGTGCGTTACTAAAGCTGGCTTCGATCTGTGGAGTGAAAACAGAAAAACTGAATTTGACTGTCTGATTTTGAATATTAATCAATGTTTTACTCACCGTCTTTCTATCAAGTGTATCATGGCTTTTAAATCACTAGAATACGAATCCATTAATTCAATTACTGACTGCCGGAATTCCTGCTTGACTTTAACTGACGCCTGACTTGAAAAGGTCAATTGCTTTTACTGACTTTGTGAGTTAGCTGTCAGTTGTTGACTCCCTATACATGATTGACGGGCATGTAGGTTAAAAGAATGAATATCTGTCTCCTTGGGTGCATTTCTAAATCAGCGATGGACTAAAGGCAACATATGCCACAGACTCACATCACTGCGTATTAAGAAAATGTCTAAGGAAAACGAAAACGCCAAAGAATACCCCTTAAGAAAAATTGTCTTTCGAAACAAATTCAAATACAGTTATTTCAGTGAAAATCTACTCTACATTACGAGATCTACAATCTTTGTCCGACCTTCAAAAGGACACTTCTGTTCTTGCTAGCGTAGGGAGCTCACAAACGGTAACCGACACGTTGTCTCCTTTCACCTTATTAATTTTGTCTGTTTGGAAATATAGTGTCTAGAATGCATTTCCAATGTACTCCCAAGTACACTGCGTTGGGGGAGAAAGGAAGGAGCTCAATAATAATTAAGGCCAGATTCACGAAATTTAAACGTATATGCCTTAGCTTTACATACGATACTAAACTGTACCGCGCTAACGGCACAAGCTAAGTCCACATGATTGAACCCGTGACCATGCCATTTCCAGCGTAGGTATTCAATGAGGTCACACAACTTACAGAGGAGGTGTTTCTGTTTGGCAGACGTAGCACGGAGAATTCGCCTTCCTTCACCCTGGTATCGTTGTACAGTTTGGTTGGTAGGTTAGGAGTATACTCAGCGTAGTCTGACAGGGAATAGTTTACAGCAGCGTGTTGGACGCTCAGTTGTGAGATAATGCGGGTCACAATATCACAGAGTTCGTCTTTAGTGTCAATCTTTGAGGGTAATCCTTGAATCTGTTAAAACACAAAATGAACCACTTTTAGATAGCACGGCGAACTTAGAGCAGATTTCAGCGTTTAACTGGTTGAAGTCCAAATCTTCGTGTAAATGCAGAACAAGCCGTTTTACGTGTCCAGGGGAATGATACGGATGAAAAGAGCGATTACTCATGCACCACCCCAAATATCGTGAAGTGTCTTACAAAGAAACAAAGAAGACAAATCGAAAAACAAAACACAAATAAACCAAAACCAAAAACAAAAAGAGGAATGACCCTCGGACGTACAAAAGGGGAGAGGCCAGATGCTACCTCCTGAAGAGTTTTTAGCGATTTTTCCAAATGATTATTTGTCCCTTGGTCATTTGTTGGTGAGGTTAAGTGAGGATAGGTTGTTATAGTACCGAGATACGAAGTCATCAGTAGCACAAGCACAAGCCATCTCTCAAAAAACTTCTAAGGTTTTTATTTGTGTTGTTTTGTTTTGTTTTTTGTTTTTTAAGTAAGTTGGAAAATGCGTCAAAAAGAAACAGATTGTTAAACAAGGTCGCGTTAGGCTACATTCTTTTGCTTTGATAGAATCTATATCTTTTTATAAAATTCCACCATGGCGATAATCTTCGGTAACTCCATATCCCAACAACGCCATAACCCAGAATGTGTACAGTTGTACCTCATCACAGGCTGTTTATTTCAGGTTAAATGATTTCAAAATGTTAAATGTAATACAATGTTGTATATAATGAAAATCCTTAGGAGGAGATTGTATACGTCCGTGAGCCCAGACGGTAACGTTGTTACCGTATATCCGGCGATGATCCAGACGCCAAAAACCAAGCTGCAGTTAAAACAGCGTACGTTATATATCCCTTCATAGCCGGTCGAAGATATTTTAGCAGAAAAGTTGTACATAGGTAAAACCAAAGACAGCACTTAGATTTTTTACACTTACTTTCCCATAGCGACCGTGGAAAATCGGTAGTGAGTCAATGGACAATTCATGGAGGTATCTCTGAAACTCATGGTCGTTTTGAACATCTTCATTGTCATAATAATACCTGAGAAAACAGTACAATGCAAAACGTTTACTGACCCTGCCTACAAGGTGTTTTTCAAGGATAATTAAAGTCAAAATGTTTTCTATAAGTCATCATCCCTCGTCTACTTTTTGCAATTGCATACATTGCCTTCCAAAGGAAGGTCCGAAGCTAGTGTCTCAAGCCCGTACCTAGTGTGCAAAGGCACATCCCGCCACGAGTTATCTGCGGCTATTTGGTTGAGCATTCGACTAGAAATCGGAAGGTCTAAAGTTTGATCATTTATTGGAGACATTAGACATTACACAGGGTATCACTCTAATGCAAGTGCCATACTCGGTATAAACATTTGTTAGGAAGTGATATTTTTATGAAACTCTTGTGCTGCGTCAAAAGACAATTGAAACACTTAGTCTTAAAATCATCGACCTGAACCGCCAGAGTGAGCTTAGGAATGCTGGCGTTTCGAGGGTTAGCCCTTTGTTAGAATTTAGTGTTTTTGCTGTTATCCCAATACCCAAGGTAGATAGGCTTACTATCAAAACGCCAGATTTTCTTAGTCAGACTTAACTTTGATAATGAACTAACCACAAACATTTATCAGATTTATGATCAAGCGATCAAAACTATTTTTAGGAAGTTGGTCTTTGATACAGAGTTGCAAGTTTGCCTTTTTTCCCGCCGGGCAGTAATACTTACAAGTCGACGTATTCCTTCACCATATTTTCTATAATTTTCAAGATTTGCTCCCCATCATCTCTGTAAGGATAATACGGAAGAAGTTCCTTGTCATCGACTCCGCGTTTCTATTCATTCAAGAGAAATAAAGAAGTCCACACTTAATTGTGACTGGTCTACAGCAAAACACACAATTTCCAAGCTATGTGTTTCCACAAGTGCTCCTTTTAAAACTACTGCTTAACTTTGAAAAAGCGTGCGCTGGGATCGTAGGACTTCTTGAAGACAGTTCTATACATTTAAAAACTGCTGTGCTCCAGTTATGGTTTAAAAAACAACAACAGAAAAAAAAACGCAATTTATTTTTGTTCTACTTTTGTCGTTGCGGTTTTTTCCTTCCTTTTAAGCAATAATTTGAGGTCAGTATGTCTAAGACGCCATTAAAAATAATGCAGACCGGAATACTGTACATGGACATATCGCCGTTTCAACTTGCATTTTTGTTTGAGAAGTATACTAGCTACATCATCTGTGAACGTTTCTCGAGTGAAATATCCTATCGGGGATGTCGTAATCATTTGAAAGAATTTAGAGTTCCAAGCTATGTCCCCGAACGTGAACAAAAATGGGCAGCGGTCAAAGGCTTGATAAAAGTAAAAATAGAAAAGAAATATTAGGTATAAGTTCATTGAAAGACTGCATAAAAAAAGAGTTCACTTTTTTTTCTACTTCCTAGGCTCTTTTGGTGCAGAAAAGGTTGCCTGTTTACATATATTGCGGATATTTAGTCCCCAGGGAATGTTGTGGTCAGTGTAAACTCATTTCCATGTCTTTAAGGCTTGAAAAAGTGTTTAGCTTAACCAGAATGTTTTGAATATTTTTAGCCTCAAAGATTGAAAGAGAAACCGACGCATCACATACCTTTATTTCGTTTCTAAAATCTGTGACATCCCACGTGGTTAATGGATGTGCGTCTGTGAGAAGGCGAGTGGTTCCATTACTTCCAAATGCAAACAGCTGATCCATAAACTGTCCTTCGTTAACAAGTTTTGGAGCGCCAATGGTATTTGGGACTGCCACGTCTCTACAGTGATACTTGAGCATTTGATGAAGCGGATGAGCAGAAGACAGGGTGCGTTTTAATATCACGCAAAATGGCTCCATTAAAAAATGAACCTTGTAAAAGAAAATATTTCTTAATCGTCGTGTGGCATATCTGCCTCTAAAACATAAATACGAAACGTTAGCTAACCATCATTTCACCCACGCACCTTCTTTAGTTTTAGACTTTTTTGTGAAACCACTCGAAAGTGTCTTCGGCGAACTTTATACTCTCAATTTCAACCAAACGCGACGCTAGTAAGAACGCTTCAAATTATTCGATTTGCCAACAACACAAAGCTGTCTATCACAAACTGAATTTGACCAAAATTCTTGAGCTAAACTTTCGGTTTCGAATGCAGACTGACGCTTCAAAGTTCTCTTTTCCAAACTAACGTTCTAAAAGGTATTTGCCCAATAAAAGTCAGCGGAAGTGGCACTTCTCCAACACACGGCAATAATGAAACAAATTAATGGAAGCGTGCTGCTTATACTTCGTAAATTGATGAGCCGAGTTTGAAATGAAGAGCAGTTCAGTTAATCGCATCAAGATGATTCAACGAGCCGCCGACTATTAAAGATGGAAAGACTGAACTGTTCATTCAGAGTACAAGATAGAACGAAGATGTTTCTCCAGCAAACTTTTAATTAATCACTCGTGTGGTGAAAACTCTAACTGATTAGGTTAGCTTTGTCGAGATGACCGGAGATGGCCACTAAGGCGAACGAGCATACTCCCCACATCACTTTGCAATACTGCCATTTGGCTCTTTCTACAAATTTAACTTTCCTCCAAAACCACAAGCTCATTTGGTGTTTCCTTTCGCTGTTTGACATGAAGAGTGTAATGTATGCCAATCAGCGGTGATAAAATATACCTCTCGATAAATCTTTGTTAATTGCACTACTTTATTTATTGTATTTTCCTCACAGTTTCTCAGAATCTTATAGCACTCAGTCTGGTTGTAATTTGAGTCCAAAACTATGAGCCAGACTTCCAAATCATGCTGAAACATTCACTTTAAAGAATTTTAGAAATTACATTTATTCAGAAAAAGGGATCTAAGTAATTGATGTAAGCAGTGGGTGCAAATGTCATAAGTGTTATGGGAACTTGACTACTTTCTTCATTCTTAGTTAACCTTATTTGTAATTTTATTCACCTCTGTATTTTTATTACGATAGATAGGCTTTTTATCTTGTGAATAGTTATGATTTTTAATATCTTAATTTGTGCGTAAACATATAGTCCTGATAACTGTGACTCGTTTTAGGTGTCCCCAGTTAGCAGCAATGCTAAACATTGTTCACACGTAAATGAAGTTATTATTACTATAATTTACGCACAGTTTACCCCCACGGCAAATGGCCCAGTAGCTTGTATTCCCCTTGCTGTCTGCCATGGAGGATGTTTAAGTTAGGGCAATTTTTTCTTCTAAATACCGAAGCAAAAATTAGCAGCTGGTCCGCCGTTTTTTGCTATGCTTTGTAGGCTGATAAAACAATCAAAGCACATGTTATATCGAGACTTTACCTAGAGAACAGTAGTAGAGGTTTACTAAAACAATTAGAAGGGTCTCTCTCGATCGTTGCCGTGTTTGATAGTTGATTCGAGGTTTCGCTCTTGATTACTGAACTATTTGCTAATAGAAATCTCGAAGTTGTACTTAAGAACTCTTTTTAATTTGGTATGGCCTGGGATCTGTGCACTGCTTAAACTTCTCTCTTATAATATTGTGTGAAGCTAGGGAAAGTTTTAAAAATTCATAGTAGTGACGTACCTTAGCAAGATGCTCCACAATTTGTGCATATCCGAGATCTGTAACCTGGACATTCAATTTGGCCAACATCCAGTTGCCATCATCTTCAGGAGTATACACAGCTGAATCTGATGAGAAAGAATGATTTTAGCTCAGAGAGCTACCCTCATTTGTTATTTGTAAAAAGGAACTGGTTTGTTTTATCACTGTTTACTTGCTTTATATTGTCTATATGATTCTTCCAAACTTAACAGACAATTAAAAAAAACCGGCTGTTTTAAATTGTAAATCTATTTGTCTTTTTTTTTCGTTGACATCATTCATTTTGTTTTTTGCTTGATTTTTTTAACCTACTTTGTTCCTTCAAAGTGATTTTTTTCTGACTCAGAAATAATCCGATAACTATGTAGCCAACAGCTTATTTCAAAAAGAAGGAGATCAAATCATAATATTGCCCAAACTATTTGATTTCTCAAGTACAGTACAGCGAAACGAGGTTATAATAATAAAGATTGTTGCGGAAATGTAATGGTTTATTAGATACTAACTTCATAAAATCTTTTATATACTGAACCTGGAGTGTAATCCATTTGAATGGCCACAGGGACGAGATTATTGGTTTTTGTTAGGAAATTTTCCGCAGACGCAAACAGAACAATGGGAGAGAGTGTGTCCCACATTGTCCTACGGGGATCTCTGTCAGTAAGGTCCACCGTTTCTCTGGGTAGGTCGTCACACAACTCGTAACGAAGAACGTAGACTCGACCCTGATTAATGGCCTTAAAACAAAAAATAGATAGATAAATAAATAAATAAATAAATAAATAAATAAATAAATAACACAAAAACTGAAATGAAAAGGGCAGCTGAGTCACTCTTAGAAGAATTGCTTCCAAGCAGCCATTTGCCTCGTGGGCAGATATTTGCGCTACACATGTGAAGGATGTGCCAAACATGCTGGGAAATAATAACAGTGCGACTACTCGAACCGCCCCTGTTTGAGCAAAAAGTAACTAATGTTAACTCTTAAGAGGACATTCACGGAGCCCATTCTAGTGTGCTTTTGGTAATTTTTTTTTTTGCAAAAAAAGAAAAGTAATGAATCAGGAAAAAAAATTGAGGCCTAGTGAGGCTTGTGATCTAGTTTACTTAATGTAGGTTCACTGTTGTCAAAATTGAACTTTAGACTGGAGCTTTCTCTAAACCCTCGAGCTAAGCGAGAGGTGTGGACTTAGTTTGTGTCCCTCCACGCAATTAGTCGGTTTACAACGAAAAACATCATAAATCCTTTGTTCTAACGTTAAGCGCTTCGATAAGTAACTTTCCTTCGAACTGGTGCGGCTTCAAAATTTCTACCGTAAAGCCTTTGGTATTTATGTTCTGGACGGTAATAATACCTCTTCTAACGTGTCATCGGTTCCTAAAGCTTTCCGTACAGTGCCTTCCCAGTCAAATTCTGGATTCAGTGTTTTATAAAGTGTGTCCCAATCCAACCCCACTGGACCTAAACGAGGACAAAGGAAGGATTAAAAGAAAGCAACGCAGGACATGTGCACACCTATTTTTATTTTTATTTTTTCCTGTCTTGTTATTATTGATATCATCAGCATCACCATCATCATTTTCATTATTATTATTATTATTATTATTATTATTATTATTATCATCAATATGATTATTATCATCGGTACCATTATCATCATCATTATCATCATCATCATCATTATCATCATCATTACTGCCTATATCATCATTATTAGCATTATCAATATCACTTTCCATGCCATGATCAATAGAAGTTGAATAACAGTTATCTACATTGTTATTTCCACAATCATTGCCTGCATTTGAAAAAACCATCGAGTACGATCCAAAATTGAAAAGTAGCTCAAAAAACGTTTTCAATGTTTTTTTCTGTAACTTGAAAGGTAGTAATTGTTGTTCTAGCGACACCATTCTTAGAGGAAGTTTTACCAGCTTGGAGAGTAACTCGTCTCAGTGACATAGGGTTGACTCCTGCCAGGCGCTGCTGAGTAAAGAACCTGTCACTTATCCACTCAGTCTTGTCGTCAATAAAGGCTTCATATTTCGATGGCCTCTTGCTATATACCTTTAAGAATAAAGACACAGAGGTTTGTTCTACGAATGAAGAATTCTTAGTCGCCATTCGAGTGATCCAGTAGATACGCTTTATCACACGCTGTATGTGTATAGCTTGCCTAGGGTTACATTTATAACCGCTGTTGTATATATTTTGTTCATTAGGTTACACGAAGAGAGCGTAGTAGTAGTTTGACACAACCGTAAACACACACACACCAACAAACAAACATACAAACAAACAAACAAACAAAAATTTAGTCTTACCCCTCCTAGCTTCGCAGACATTTCAAAGAACTTTGACAAAATCCGATAGTTGTAGTTGTGGCTTATTTCTTTATCGGTGATGTTATTAACCAAACCTTTGTAAACGATAAGGCTTAAGTCGGTGGTTAGGACAGTTTGAAGGTATCCCTCTAAATAAAACCTTGTGAAGGGATTTACGAAATCACGACCAACTAATGTCCAGGGACTTGGCACATCTAACAGAGCGAATCCATATGGGCTAACTTTCAACTTCCATTTGTCTTTCATCGTGAGAACTTCCATAAACCTTTTGGCTTGGCAAACCAAGTTAGTCTTTTGCGGAAGAGAGACATCGCATTCCGCAAGCACTCCGAGCCTTAAAAAGCAAAGATTATCGCCTAATTACAAAGACAAGGTCAGTGCCATGTGCGACTTATAAACAAAACGGGCATGCCTTTGTAACGAAAATGACATTCTTACGGTAAAATTAGAATGATTTTACTAATTCTCTCTTTAAATTAATGTGTTTATTTAAAAGTAATGTATGGAATACTGTTATACCTTATGAGTCTAACGCTAAAAATTTGTGTTTGCTTATTTTGTTCTTGTTTATTTTTCTTTCGCTATGTTTGGTTTTCCGCCCTCTCTTGTTTGTGATGATTAAAATATATTTATATTTTCTTCTCTATTATACGCTGGTTGTTTTTGTTTATACGTGCTGTGCCGATTTGTAATTGAAAATTACATATGTTTCAAAACTTGTTTTTAATTATACTAAATTCACGTCGTCCCTCGCCAGGTTTAAAGAGGTACTTACAATTTAGCCACTCGTAGAATCGCTTGCAAGGTTTTATTTGACATGTTCTTCATCGGTACCATCTTGACCGCGCGACGCTCATCGTCTTGGCCAGACGATAAACTAGGAAAAAATCAATAAAAAAGATCATGTATTATAAGAGAGGTGGGAAAAAAAAAAAAAAGGAAAAAAAAATAGACTACCAAAACCATTGTAAGATGAATTTTGAGCAATGGTGTACGAGGCGGCGTTTGGCAAAACGATACAAAAATGTTAGCATTTTTCCATCAAATGTTATGAATTTGGATAGCAAGGTAGGGGAAAATTAAATAGGGAGAAATAAAATAAATATAATAAATTAAATAAAATAAACGAAAAACCTCAACAATGCATAATACTGAAAAGGTAGCGAGCTTTGTGACTGAGAATTGTTAACTTGTCATTTTACTATTTGTCGTTTTGTTGTGCAAATCACTGCAAAGGTTTCGAAAAATGCTTATATTTTCCTTGTAAATTTTACGTGGCAGTTGCGATCGGACATGTGGGAAATCGACGTAGACATGCAGAATTTTTTCACATACCCAAGCTCGAACGTTTGTCATAGGTTAATTCTGTAATTCCAATGCAAGTTCTACCACGAAACAAAGCTGTTACAACACAAACAAATAAACGTGGGTTTGATGTCCTCGAGCAATGCATCCTTGAAACCCGACGGGGGGGGGGGGGGGTTGGGCGTCCTCCCATATCTGGGCTATATAGGTATGTGCGGCCCCAAATGGTAGTGTTTTTTAGCCGTTTTGGTCATATATAGGGTATCAATTTTGGCCGTTTTGGTTATAAATAGGGTATGGTTTTTGCACTCTGGTCTTGAATTGGGTATGTTTCTTAGAAAAAGCTACTTTTTCATCATTATCGATAAAACCGTCAACAAAAGCCCTTCATGACTTATGTTTAGGACAACTGTGTCAGCTGCAACGGTCATAAATCAGATATCGAATTTTTGGTCTGGTCACAAATAGGGTAGCAAAGAAAAAGGAGATTTTGGTCATAAATAGGGTAAGGGTTTTGGGAAGTGGGCCGCACACCCCCGCCCAACTTTTCTGGAAGTACCCTCCTCCTCCAGGACCTCAAAATAAGGGTTTTAAGTTTCCCCTTAATTATGGCTTGTACAAATGCTCGCTATTGTCCGCGTCGTTATTCTCAAGATCTTAATTTAATAAGGTCTTAGCCTCCGATGTTCGAATTCCGTGCGCCTATGGTATCAAGCAAGCGGTTATTCTAATTTGTATATTTATTTACAAATGGCTATTTCAGAATTAATTTTAATAGAATAACAAAAATAGTAACAGCGGCGGATCCAGACCTTGAGCAAAGGGAGTGGGAAGGGGGGGGGGGGTTTGCTTCGATCGCTCTGCCGGCCTTTCTTCCTTCTGTGATTTCTTCTTTTTTTACCCAAAGTAAGAGGGGGCCCGGCCTTCCCCCCCCCCCCGGGCCCCTCCCCTAGATCCGCCACTGAGTAATATAATTAATAAGATTAAAAGCTAATACTGATTTTATAAATCGAGGAGTTAATTGTCGGAACGAAGTGATGGAAACTCCCTACTAAAACAAGGAATATTTTAATTACATGAAACAAAATTTACCTTGAAACTGCACCATAGCAGGCGGCTATGAATACCACACAAACCAAAATATTCACGTTCATAACTGGTAATGAAATTGCTCACAGTCTCTATGTGGCCTATGTTATCTCAGGACTAGAAGCCTGCTGTTTCTTGGCAGTTCGTGAACCTATATTTTAGGCAAAGAAGTTTCATAGGTCAAACACAAACTGTATGTCTATAAATGTAGTGCACTATCGGTCCACTTTATATATCACAGCTTTATATATCGGCTACACTAAGCCAGTTTCGGTTTAGCTTCGGGTGGTATATATCTATATCGAACTGGTGGCGACATCAAGCTAAATTGGCAGAGGGTTTCATGGTTATTCGTGTGTAGCGAAGTTGAAAATAGCAGAGCAAACAGCGCCTCAATGTTAGCATCGTTTGCAAATTATGCATTGCATCGTTTGCAAAATGTCTACGACCAAGGGTGGTGTTGTCTCAAACAGTCTTAGTGACAGCAAAAGATTAGATGATTGTGAAAACAAGGCTAAGTTCTCTTATGTCTGTCTAAATGAAAAGAAATAATGATGATTGAAAAAGGAAAAGAAATACAAAAGAAACAACTGTTCTGCGAACCCTTTAAATGACTCAAATTTCGTTAAGCGTCGTTTTTGCAATACGAAATTGTTAGCTGCCAACTTCGATCGACTCAAACTAATCGACGAATAGGGGAAAATTTACGCGAAAAATTTATGGGAACGAGACAAGACAAAAAATGTACATATTTTTGCTTAAGACTTTGATTGCAATACGCGCAACATAGCCCGAAGTAAATTTTTCAGAGCGTGCTGTCATATGCTAGATTTTGTGTTTGGAAGAAGGTTAAAGCTGAATACCTTTTTAGGGCCTGCGAAATATTATAAATGCGTCTCACTAACTGTTCTTAAGGTATACATTATCAAGAATTTTTAGACTTAAGCTGCCAAAAAGTACAGTGGAATTGTAGCGTCTTTTTTTTCCGAGACCACACCCAGTCATATCTACAACCGGATTGCATGAACCAACCTATTTACGTTGAAATAAACTCAGGTAGATTCAGTTATAAGTGGAAGTATAATCAAAAGTTACAATTTACAAAACACACACATTAACAAAAATACTCTATGTATATCTGTAGGTATAAACGCTACAGAAATCGATGCTACAGTTTGAATGCACTTGTTTAAATTATGGTGCGCATAAGCGCGAGAGCGAATGAGCGTAATTATCGGTGTGATTCAACTGAAAAATAAACGAAACAAAATACCTAAGTACAGAAATATAACGACAAAAACTGATAACGGAGTAAAATAAACTTACAAACTGTGGCGACTGTCCAACAGGATAAACTCTTAGAATAATACTTCAAAGCTCAGAACAGTGAAATGCAGCCAAGAACACGCGGTGGAAACCAGTAAAACTTACCTGCCAGCAGCTAACGAACACTGACGAAAATGAATACAAAACTATACATAGCGATGATCGCTTAAGTAGTTAACGAGTAGGTTACATAATCCCCAGGGGTCACGGAGAAATGTGAAAACCAAATGCAAAGAAAATTCTAGTTGCTACAATGTCAATTCTCATATGTCAATAAACGGGCCCACTCACCTTCGATCGGAGCTATGAACTGACTAGGAGTTGTTTACACCCGGGGAGGTGGAATATCAACTGTGGTAAGTAAATGGTAGCGTTGGTTTTTCTATGAATATTACTGATTTAAAACAGGCATTAACTGTGTTATTTGCCTAAGGTGACTCTTCTATAAACCATTATCAGCAGATATTAATTGTCATCAAGATCCGACATGTCATGAAATAAATGAAAAAGTATAATATAGCCTTGTTATGATAAGTTACGGATGGGATATTATACAACGACGCGACGCACACAGCTTATACTTAAAAAAGCGATTTGAAATTCTTGGATCGACCTAAGCAACAATTTTGTTTAAGACATAAGAACTGTATTCAACCTCGTGACTACCCTTGGTTTAACTCCAGTAAGTATATCATGAAGGAAGGCGGATACCATTTTTTTTAATACCATTTTCTTTTAATGTATCACTTCACATTTTTCATTGCGTGCTACCAGACTTGCTGTGCAGCGAAGTGAAAATATAAACGAAGAGTTTGTTTTGTTTTCTTTCATTTGCCTTTTCTTCTCTTTATGTAACGTGGAACAATAGGAGTTTTGATTGCTTGAAAAATAGGTGGTGGTGTGCAGCATTTTTTTTTTTTTTAACCCTTACCCTATTTCATGACGGAGAAAATGTTAATACCTAATGCAATGCAACTCCAGTGTATCATTCTTTATTTTTATTTTTTTATTTTTGACAAGCTGGTAAGTCCTACTACAACACAATTTTATTTTAAGCTTTTTAATCTTTATTGTAAGCCTGGCTGGCTAGGGCTACTTCATGACTATAGCTTATTGTAAATTCATGTGCGTTCACAGTACATTTACATACCCTATAATTATAAAGTACTTGTCAGGAAAATGGATCGAGCTGAATTTATAAGATAGACATCGGAAAAGAAGACCTATAACAATAGACTACGCTACGAGTAGTCGGTTTTTGTTCCTGAAATCCTCCACAAGAGGGAGAAATTAAGATTATGAAAATAAGGGAAAGAAACGGGGTGGGAAAAAGAAAACAAAGAAAGAGACTGTTCGCAGCCCACCATAACAAAAAAGCCCTTAAAACGTTCGAGTCTTGGGGGTGCTTTGCTTTGGAGTTCTGGATACTTTTTCTAGGCTCATTGCTTTCGAGCTTTAGAACTCCGTGCCGAGGTCCACGTTTTCAACGCGCTATCGAACTCTCCTTCGCCGCCAACTGTGTATTAAATAATTAAAAAAATCAAAATCAAAATCAAAATCGTACCTTCCCTGCCATAGGCGCACGTCCCTTGGCAAACACCATCACCCTCTTTTGAACATATTGGGGCATATTTCATTAGTTGAACGAAATCGTCAAGAGATTCCATCACAAATTAAGAGCATAATTCCCGCAGAATGTTTGCTAAGCAAGAAAACAAACAGGCGTATGTTTGTAGATAACGAGCATTCCTGGGTTCCAGGCTCCAGTCTCTCTCCGATTGCTACCTAGCATTGCCTGCGTGTTTTACTCGGGCTTCCGTAGGAAGTCCGCGGGTGGCCCGAGTCATAAAATGCAAGCGTTTTGCTTCGTTTACGAAACTCGAGTAAACGCTCTCAGAGCATCTACTTTGCGAAAAATAAAAAGCTTTCGCTTTCCGCATTTTTGGCAAACTAGACGCTCTAAGAGCGTTTACTCGGACCTCGTACCGCAGTATCAAATCGTATTTTACGTTAACGCGTATTGGACACAATAAAAACAAATTAAAGAATCAGAATATTTTAGCACAAGAGTTCCGCTTAGATATTCACCATTCAAGTTGCTTCGTTGAGTATCCCCCTAGTTCAATCGCATGTTGTGAGTTTAAACCATTTTGGTTCAAGAATCAAGCACAGCTGTCTACGCATTTATGGAGAACTTGTTTGCAAAGAATTTTCCCGGTCTTTTTACGACTTATGGCGATTACATTGAACATGCTAACGGAAATTGTACGAAGTTCGTTTACTGGTTGTGGCGATCCGAGTGAGTTGTGCAGCTGAACATCTTTGCCGTTTTGCAGTCTTAAACCCTTTTCAAGAGTCTTATCTCCTTTAAAGAGCGAATAGATAAACTCTTTTGCGAAAGCAACAGTCCTTTTGGGACAAGGCGCAAATTGCAGTGCACTTAATTTGCATAAACTTTCAAGTTGTGTTTTTTACGGATAACTTCCGAGAATTTGCGACCCTTAACGCAGTTTATGAAGAAATATTCAAGCTATATATTTTTATTCAATGAAGGCAGGAGTATAAGGGAAGATGCGGCATTCTGTTTTGCTATTTATTTTGGTTTCATACTCGTCTAGTTCATGTCACGCAACATGATTTTCTTTAGCAGTTAGACACAGTTTTCTAAAACAATTGGCGATTGCGAAGACTGCTAAATATATTTGAACTACTAGTGAAATAAATTTGGCTAAACTATCGTCAATGCAGACTTCCCTTAGAACATGGCAAGAGCATTGGTTCGTTAGTAATCCCGCACAAATTCCCCGCACAATCGAAGTTTTAATTTTCCCTCACAATCTGCATGCAAAATTACACGTATTTTTTCCCTGCACCCTACTAGAAAGCCAACTAACCTGGAGGTAAGATATTTAAAATTCAAGTTACCGAAAGTCTTATCTTTATAAATTTGGAGATCGACATATTTTGCGCGGTGCAAGAAACAAGTCGCATGTTTTTAATGAGCTGCGAGTCCAAAAACGTTTTCATACTTAGCTCGGTTTATTGCAATATGTTTTACTGCAATGTTTTAAATAATAACAGCAGTAGCCACACGCAGTCATTGACTGCCTATTTTCTGTCCGTGTTTTGGTAGTTTGAATTCATACCGCGATCGGCTCAGTTGTTATCTCACGAGAACGTTTCGAGCTTGACCTATGCTTACCTGGCTGGCTTTCAAGCAATATAATTCGTGGACCGACCCTTTCCAAAAACAATCGACATCTTTGTATGTGAGATGAATGTATAAGGCGCGATTCTTCCCAAGAAGTTCTTCACAAAACACTGCATTCTGTCACGAAGAGCGAGCGTTGTCGCATTTCTCGTCCCCAGTTTCCATGGTCTACGCATGGAACGCCTGGGAACATGATCCCCCTTTTGGCGACCAAAACGCTTGCATTTTATGACTCGGGCTTTCCTACGGAAGCCCGAGTGAAAACGCGCAGGCCATGTAGTAATCGGAGAGAGACTAAAGCCTGGAGCCCAGGAACCCAGGAATGCCCGTTATCTGCAAACATACGCCGTAGCTACCATTGCGGACCTGTATATGACGTATCGTCTTTGTGTTATGTGTTATGAAGCACGTGGGTTGTTCTTGATTTTTCGACCCGCCATGTTGTTGTTTTCGAAGAACTTTGGACACTTGTACTTGAAAGAAACAGTCGGTAAGGGTCACATTTGTACAATTTCACTCTTTTGGTTTCCGTATTTGCTTAGTTCACTTTAATGTCTGTAGAAAACCTGGATTAGCTGAACCTGAATTGCTTAAATTGGGCTGATCGAAGTGAACCAAGCTTGTCGCGATACTCGTGGATGTTTGGATTTATATCTGGATGTATCAAAGTTAAAGTTCTGAGTTTTCGACGTTTATCTACATTTAACATAATGCGTAGCACCTGGGCTTCGTAACATACGCCTGTCTGTTTTCTTGCTTTGCAAACATTTTATGCTCTTAGTTTGTGTTTGTGATGGAATCTGCTAACGATTTCGTTCAACTAATGAAATATGCCCCAATATGTTCAAAAGAGGTCAAAATAGGGTGATGGTGTTTGCCAAGGGACGTGCGCCCGTGGCAGGGAAGGTACGATCTTGATTTCTTTCTCTTTTTTTTTAATTGTTAATGCACAGTTGGCGGCCGGTCACCCCAAAACGCAGACCATGCAGACCGTGCAGACCGTGCAGACTGTGCAGACTGAGTACTTTTTTCTAACACTTGACTGACTTTTTTCGCTTCTAGTGACAAAATAGTGTTCAATATGTCCTGATGATTGTTATTTATCCACAGGCAGCACAAACTCAACATCTGTTGGTTCACGCGTTTAATAGACTTTTTATGGGAAATCCCCTTTACTGGTCCTAAATATGCTAAAACCAAGCATAAAAATAAACTTACATACATTCTGGGCGCAAATATTGTGTCAATTTTTGACGGGTTTGTGGTTTTATTTATTTTGTCTAATTTGTTGTTGTTGTTGTTGTGGTTTTTTTTTTTTTTTTTCCGATTTTCTTAGTCTTCGTTCTCCTCTTAACTGATTCATAAAACAAAGCAAGGACGGTGAATCTAAGCGACCTTGTCCTACAAATCGCTTTTGCTCCACAAAGTACAGAATCGCCATTAGACTAGGGGTATTCGCTCTCTCGCACCGTAAGTAAACCTGGAGGAAAAAATGCTCGCACGAAATTTTTTCCTAGAGGTTTTCCGTATGCGTCACGAACGATGGACTAAGCGAAAGAGTGACTACTCAACTCGTAGTCTTAATCGCCACAAAAACACAACTGCCATAAGGACAGATAAATTAATCATCGCATCAACTCATCACGGCAACCGTACTGCGCTGAGAATTTCAAATGATATTCGGTTTTCTGTGATCTTTCCATGCGCTAGGCTTTTTTGGCGTGATCGCAGTCACACTCCAACAGTTATTTGGAATTACATTTTGCACACCAAGAGTACAAAATACACATGTTACGTGTGACATTATACATACAAGATACAAGTGAAGGTTATTTCCACATTTTAAAATAGCTTTACTTAAGCATATTTAGGACTAAAGGGAGTTCCCTTCCAAAATCTTTTACACATCAACAGTCACATACCACAGAGTTTGCCTGGCCTGTGGATAACAAACACTCTGATATATAATTGAACAGAGCCAAAAAATATGCGAGTCAAAAGGAAATGCAGAAACAAGAATAACAAAAAAAAAAGTACTCAGTCTGCACTGTCTGCATGGTCTGCACGGTCTGTGGTCTGCAGTCTGCAGTCTGCATGGTCTGCGTTTCGGGGTGACCGGTTGGCGGCGAAGGAGAGTTCAATAGCGCGTTGAAAACGTGGACCTCGGCACGGAGTTCTAAAGCTCGAAAGCAATGAGCCTAGACAAAGTATCCAGAACTCCAAAGCAAAGCACCCCCAAGACTCGAAATTTTAAGGGCTTTTTTGTTATAGTAGGCGGCGAACAGTCTCTTTCTTTGCTTTCTTTTTTCCACCCCGTTTATTTCCCTTATTTGCATAATCTTAATTTCTCCCTCTTGTGGAGGATTTCAGGAACAAAAACCGGCTACTCGTAGCGTAGTCTATTGTTATAGGTCTTCTTTTCCGATGTATATCTTATAAACATCAGCACGATCCATTTTCCTGACCTGTACTTTATAACTATAGGTGTATGTAAATGTACTGTGAACGCACATGAATTATGGAACCTTTACAATAAGCTATAGTCATGCTGCACACCACCACCTATTTTTCAAGCGATCAAAACTCCACCACCACCCCTATCCCCTGCCCCCCGAAAGTGCATTGCGTTAGGTATTAACATTTTTCTTATTACGTTTTAATTTCGACCAGATAAAAGAATTGAGATTAAGGTGATTCCTCACATTTGCATTGCGCATCCTTACTGTGCATAATTTATGCGTCATTAGCGCGCGTTCGTGCACGCGCACATTGAAAACATGGCGGATTTGCCTTGATATTGAGTTCTGTCAGTTGAAAAACGACTATAGCTCACTAACGAGCTTGGGCACCCCAAATTCTTTTCCAGTCATTTTAATCAACTAATCATTAGCTTTGCGTGAGAAAAGACTTATCTGATTTCTATTGTTGAAAATTGAATAAATAAGGAAAATAGCAGCTGCACTGTGGTCTTTTCTATTTTGCAGTTTGATAGCCGTGTCAAGCAATCTGGTTCCAATATTTTAACAAGGATTCAGCTGTCTGTCAAAATCAAACTTAAAAAGTTTATTTGCGTCCGACACAAGTATTGACTGTAGTTTGAGGCGTGTTTTCATGAATCTGGGCTCACAAAGAGTTTACAAAAACTTGGAATGCGTTCTTGTAATAAGCATTAAATAATGCTAAAATGGGACATTTTTAATGCCTCACTGCTCGTTAATGAGCATGGGCACCCCCTTTTTATTTTATAATTAAAGTTCTCATATGATAAATATTCAGTGGACAAAGTTTGAACAAAAATCTATTGGCAGTTTTATTTCAGGGGAATTACCTTAAGGGGGTAGAATACCTTAAAATATGGCGATGTTCATGAAAAATTCAATTTCTGGGAAATACCAGGCTTAAGACCCTTGAGGACTTGTCAAAAAAACTCTGAGACGATCTTGCCGAATTTCCTTCCAGATGAGTGTGAAATTTAAGGAAAGTACACAGTGGTATAAGTTTTTTCACGTAGCAACGGCCATAGCAACGACTGTTTACTATAAGAACGTGACCAAAAAAATAGATTATTTTTAACTTATATGAACGAGACTATTTAGAAAAAACTTTTAAGACATGCGCAACTCGATTGGTATAATTGTTTGTGAAAAGCTTTGCCTCAAATTGCCATCACAGGCTCAGTCATTTCCCTTATGAAAAGGAATATTTCCCACAACTGCGGTAACTTTTTACAAAATAGAACAACCATTGCACCTCCTCCCCCGAGATCCAATCTGCACCCCCCCCCCCCGCTATTTGTAGCTCGTTAAATGCTTAATACTTCGTGTAAGAAACTTAAAGTGCATTTTGCTCAAAAGTTTACTTTTGTACCGACTGACTTCGCGCCAACATTTCTACTTTGCAAGGTTTTTAAGTAGAATTCCCGAAACTTGAGCTCATTAAAGACCAATAGTGTCGTGATGTTATAAACCAAAAAAATCGTAACATTTTAAGGTCTGTCACGTGACATGAGATGATTTTTCCACTGGATGTGGTAAAAAATAAGGTTATTTCCAAATAAAGCCTGTGAAAAGCACTGAAGATAAGAGTTAACTGTCAAAACTTAGGTTCATTGCACAGAACAAAACAGAAACTTACACGATATGCTTATTTGACAGTCAAATCTTGTTTTGTAAAAGAGCAGGAAGTGTTGGCGTCAATACTATAAAACACTACCTCAAAAGGCTGTGGCTGGTTTCCATAGCAACCCTTTTGAGTAAAACTCTAGAAATTTAATTTCTCTTCTTGAGCACAATAGCACACAATTGATCTTTCTTCACCATATTTAAACAAACTTTTTGGTCCATTTGAGGGTATCCTAGTCCTAAAGAGTGACGTCACAAAAATATGTTTGACAAATTATGGGATTTGGCTCCATTTTCGAATAGAACGTCCTTAAAAAAGGGTCCTTGCCAAAAATTACCTCTTATTGTAATTCCCAGCCGAAATATAAAGGATGAAAATTTGGTACTGCTCCATAGAAATCTCTCTAATTTTGAGTCAGTTCTACACTGAAGGAGCTTAAACAAATTTTGAAGGGTTTGTATGGGATGCTATCAAACTTTGATCCCTTATATCTGAATCGGGAATTGCAATTCAGAGCTAGTTTTTGGGATGAGGGCATCTTTTAGGGTCCTCTATAAGAATATGATATCATATCCCATAATTTCAAAAATGTTATTTTTGTGACTTCATCACTTTAGGACTGTATTATCTTAGGTATCACACAGTGCCACATTATTGTCCCACAACGCCTTTAAGTGGTCAACTTATGATAAAGACAACATTGTTATCCCGGTATTGTAAACGACGCGGACAGTGATTCATTAATAGGTGTAAAAACAAGCGAAACTGTGATGCTGAATTTTATTAGAGTTAGTGAAGCAGTCGCTTTTTTCCGCAAAAATTCGTTATGTGAAACAAGCGGTACTCTCTGTGTGTACAGGGGTAAAATCTAGAGTAAAGGAACTTTTCAGTCTTCTCTGGTAATCACAATGTTGAAACTTTTTTAGCCTTTGCTTCAGTACGCTCCCCACGAAATTTTAATTAACTCGTAGATGAAAGAAATGACGCTAGTCAGAGGAACTATTTTTTTAGTTCTTTGTCTCGAAAATTTCCACTTTGCTACTCTCAGACAAAGAGCTGCCTTGGGTGCTTTCAAATGTCCTTGCCAGTCAAGTGTGAAGCTGACTTTTATTAGAGTTAATAAAGCATTCGCTTTTTCTCGCAAAAATGCATTATATAAAACAAGCGGTCCTCTCTATGTCTACGGGGGTAAATTCTAGAGTAAAGGAACTTATCACCGTTCTCTCATCCATATTTTAAAGGAGCACGTGGTAGTCACACTGTTTAAACTTTTTTAGCCTTTGCATCAGTACGCTTCCCAGGAAATTTTAATTAACTCTGCAGATCAAAGAAATGACGCTAGTTGCAGGAACTATATTTCTAGTTTTTTGTCTCGAAAATTTCCACTTCGCTACTTTCAGACAAAGAGCTGCCTTGCGTAGGTACTTTCAAAATGTCCTTGCCAGTCAAGTGGGATGCTGAATTTTATTAGAGTTAATAAAGCATTCTCTTTTTCCCGCAAAAATGCATTATATAAAACAAGCGGTCTTCTCTACGTCTGCGGGGGTAAAATATAGAGTAAAGGAACTTCTCACTGTTCTCTCATCCATATTTTAAAGGTGCACGTGGTAGTCACACTGTTTAAACTATTTTAGCCTTTGCATCAGTACGCTTCCCAGGAAATTTTAATTAACTCTGCAGATCAAAGAAATGACGCTAGTTGCAGGAACTATATTTTTAGTTCTTTGTCTGGAAAATTTCCACTTCGCTACTCTCAGACAAAGAGCTGCCTTGCGTAGGCGCTTTCAAAATGTCCTTGCCAGTCAAGTGTGATGCTGAATTTTATTAGAGTTAATAAAGCATTCTTTTTTTCCCGCAAAAACGCATTACATAAAACAAGCGGTCCTCTCTGTGTCTATGGGGGTAAATTCTAGAGTAAAGGAACTTATCACTGTTCTCTCATCGATATTTTAAACGAGCACGTGGTAGTCACACTGTTTAAACTATTTTAGCCTTTGCATCAGTACGCATTCCACGAAGTTTTAATTAACTCTTCAGATCAAAGAAATGACGCTAGTCGCAGGAACTATATTTTTAGTTCTTTGTCTGGAAAATTTCCACTTCGCTACTCTTAGACAAAGAGCTGCCTTGCGTACGTGCTTTCAAAATGTCCCTGCCAGTCAAGCATCACCAAAAATAAATCGAAGTTAAAAATTTTTGGTTGAAATGCAATTTCCAGAAATGAGTTTGGCGATTTTTCCTCTGTATTTGGTAATATTTGACGTGTAGGTTAAGTCTGTTATATGAATAAGGCTGGAAAAGAAATGTGCGTGACTCTTGTCAACCCAGGCGTCTATTTAATTCATACCTATTGTTCCACGCTACAAAAAGAGAAAAAAAGGCAAATGAAAGAAAACAAAACAAACTATTCGTTTATATTTTCACTTCGCTGCACAGCAAGTCTGGTAGCACGCAATGAAAAATGTGGAGTGATTAATTAATGTGGAGTCATTAAAAAAATTAGTATTAAAAAATGGTATCCACCTTCCTTCATGATATACTCACTGGAGTTAAACCAAGGGTAGTCACAAAGTTGAATACCGTTCTTATATCTTAAACAACTTGTTCCTTAGGTCGATCCAAGAATTCCAAATCGGTTTTTTTAAAGTAAGTATAAGCTGTGTGCGTCGCGTCGTTGTATAATATCCCATCCGTAACTCATCATAACAAGGCTGTATTGTACTTTTTTATTTATTTCATGACACGTCGGATCTTGATGACAATTAATGCCTGCTGACAATAGTTTATTCAAGAGTCGCCTTAGGCAAATAATACAGTTAATGCCTGTTTTAAATCAGTAATATTCATAGAAAAACCAACGCCACCATTTACTTACCACAGTTGGTATTCCACCTCCCGGGAGTAAACAACTCCTAGTCAGTTCATAGCTCCGATCGAAGGTGAGTGGGCCTGTTTATTGACATATAACAAATGATATATAGAGAGTATTCTCGTTAATGTGCGTGTTATGTAAATTGTAACTTTTAATCATACTTCTACTTATAACTGAATCTACCTGAGTTTATTTTGCCGTAATACGATCCGGTTGTAGATATGACTGGGTGCGGTCTCGAAAAAAAAAAAGATACTACAATTCCACTGTACTTTTTGGCAGCTTAAGTCTAAAAATTCTTGATAATGTATACCTTAATAACAGTTAGTGAGACGCATTTATAATATTTCGCAGGCCTTAAAAAGGCATTCAGCTTTAACCTTCTTCCAAACACAAAATCTGGCATATGACAGCATACTCTGAAAAATTGAATTCGGACTATGTTGTGCGTGTTGCAATCAAAGTTTTAAACAAAAATATGTACATTTTTTGTCATGCCTCGTTCCCATACTGATTCTTCGCGTGAATTTTCCCCTATTCGTCGATTAGTTTGAACCGATCGAAGTTGGCAGATAACGATTTCGTGTCGCAAAAACGACGCTTAACGAAATTTGAGTCATTTAAAGGGTTCGCAAAACAGTTGTTTTTATTGTACTTCTTTTCCTTTTTCAATCATCTTTATTTCTTTTCATCTAGACAGACATAAGAGAACTTAGTAGTTTATGAGGTTAAGCTCACAAAAGTAAGACAAGTTGCGTTGTTTTCGCAATCATGTAATCGTTCGCTGTCACTAAGACTGTTTGAGACAACACCACCCTTGGTCGTAGACATCATTTACAAACGGTGTAATGCATAATTTGCAAACGACGCTAACATTGAGGCGTTGTTTGCTTTGCTACTTTCCACTTCGCTACACACGAATAATTATGAAGCCCTCTGCCAATTTTTCTCGATGTCGCCACCAGTTCAGTATAGATGGTTACCACCCGAAGCTAAACCGAAAGTTCCGTGTAATCGGTATATGAAGCTGTGGTATGTAAAGTGGACCAATAGTTCACTATATATAGACATTAACATTTTGTGTTTGACCTATGAAATTTCTTTGCCTGAAAAATAGGTTCACTGACTGCCAAGAAACAGCAGGCTTCTGGTCCTGAGATAACATAGGCCACATACAGACTGTGAGCAATTTCGGTATCAGTTATGAACGCGAATATTGTGGTTGGTATAGTATTCATAGTCGCTTGCTATGGTGCAGTTTCAAGGTAAATTTTCTTTCATGAAATCAAAATATTCCTTGTTTTAGTAGGGAGTTTCTGTCACGTCGTTCTGACAACTAACTCCTTGATTTATAAAACCAGTATTAGTTTTTAATCCTCTGTAATCTTATTACTACTTTTGTAATTCTATTAAAATTAATTCTGAAAAAAGCCATTTGCAAATAAATATACAAATTAGAATAACCGCTTGCTCGATACCATAGGCGCACGGAATTTCAACATCGGGGGCTAAGACCTTATTAGATTAAGATCTTGAGAATAAAGACGCGGACAACAGCGAACATTTGTACAAGCCATTATTAAAGGGAAACTTAAAAGCTTTATTTCGAGGATGAATTGATGGAGGACATCAAACCCGCGTTTACTTGTTTGTGTTGTAATTAACAGCTTTGTTTCTTGGTTGAACTTGCATTGGAATTACAGGATTAACCTATGAAGAACGTTCGAGCTCGAGCATGTCAAAAAATTCTGCATGTCTGCGCCGATTTCCCACATGTCCGATCGCAACTGCCACGCAGAATTTACAAGGAAAATAGAAACCTTTTCCGAAACCTTTGCAGTGATTTGCACAACAAAACGTTTTCAGTATTATGCATTATTGAGATTTTTATTTTATTTTATTTTATTTATTATGTTTATTTTATTTCTTCCTATTTCGCCCTGTCTTGCTACCCAAATTCATAACATTTCGAGGGAAAAATGCTAAATTTTTTGTATTGAGGCGCGAAACGCCGCCTCGTACGCTATTGCTCAAAAATCATCTTACAATAATTTTGGTACTCTCTCTATATATTTTTTTCACCTCTCGCATAATACATGATCTTTCTCATTAATTTTTCCCTAGTTTGTCGTCCGGCAAACACGATGAGCGTCGCGCGGTCAAGATGGTACCGATGAAGAACATGTCATATAAAACCTTGCAAGACATTCTACGAGTGGCTAAATTGTAAGTACCTCTTTAAACCTGGCGAGGGACGACGTGAATTTAGTATAATATCAAACAAGTTTTCAAACACACATAATTCTTAATTACTAACAAATCGGCACAACACGTACAAACAAAAACAACCAGCGTATAATAGAGAAGAAAATATAAATATATTTTAATCATCACAAACAAGAGAGGGCGGAAAACCAAACATAGCGAAAGAAAAATAAACAAGAACAAAATAAGCAAACACAAATTTTTAGCGTTAGACTCATAAGGTATAACAGTATTCCATACATTACTTTTAAATAAACACATTAATTTAAGAGAGAATTAGTAAAATCATTCTAATTTTACTATAAGAATGTCATGATTTTCGTTACAAAGGCATGCTTGTTTTGTTTATAAGTCGCACATGGCACTGACCTTGTCTATCTAATTATACGATAATCTTTGCTTTTTAAGGCTCGGAGTGCTTGTGGAATGCGATGTCTCTCTTCCGCAAAAGGCTAACTTGGTTTGCAAAGCCAAAAGGTTTATGGAAGTTCTCACGATGAAAGACAAATGGAAGTTGAAAGTTAGCCCGTATGGATTCGCTCTGTTAGATGTGCCAAGTCCCTGGACATTAGTTGGTCGTGATTTCGTAAATCCCTTCACAAGGTTTTATTTAGAGGGATACCTTCAAACTGTCCTAACCACCGACTTAAGTCTTATCGTTTACAAAGGTTTGGTCAATAATATCACCGATAAAGAAATAAGCCACAGCTACAATTACCGGATTTTGTCAAAGTTCTTTGAAATGTCTGCGAAGCCTGGAGGGGTAAGACTAACTCTTTGTTTGTTTGTGTGTTTGTGTGTGTTTACGGTTGTGTCAAATTACTACTAAGCTCCCTCGTGTAAGCTAATGGACAAAATATATACAACAGCGTTTATAAACGAAACCTTAGGCAAGCTGTACACATATAGCATGTGATATAGCGTATGTGCTGGATCTCTCGAATGGCGACTAAGAAGTCTTCATTCGTAGAACAAACCTCAGTGTTTTTATTCCTAAAGGTATATAGCAGGCGGCCATCGAAATATGAAGCCTTCATTGACGACAAGACTGACTGGATAAGTGACAGGTTCTTCACTCAGCAGCGCCTGGCAGGAGTCAACCCTATGTCACTGAGACGAGTTACTCTCCGAGCTGGTAAAACTTCTTCTAAGAATGGTGTCGCTAGAAGAACAATAACTACCTTTCAAGTTAAAGAAAAACATTAAAAACTTTTTTTGAGCTGCTTTTCAATTTTGGATCGTTCTTGATGGTTTTTTTCAAATGCAGGCTCTTTGCCGACTCTTGTACTATTTTTTTTAGCGACAATGATAGTGAAAATAACAATGTAAATAACTGTTATTCAACTTCTATTGATCATGGCTAGGAATGATATTGATAACGATAATAATGATGATAGTGGCAGTAATAATGATGATGATAATATTAATGGTACTGATGATAATAATCATATTGATAATAATGGTAATAATGATGATGAGAATGATAATGATGATGATGATGATGATGATAATAATCGTATTGATAATTATGATAATAATGGTGCCGGATAATGATGGTGATGATGATGGTGATGATGGTAATGATATCAATGATAACAAGACAGGAACAAATAAAAATAAAAATAAGAGTGCACATGTCCTACGTTGCTTTCTTTTAATCCTTCCTTTATTCTCGTTTAGGTCCAGTAGGGTTGGATTGGGAAACACTTTATAAAACACTGAATACAGAATTTGACTGGGGAGGCGCTGTACGAAAAGCTTTGGGAACCGATGACACGTTAAAAGAGGTATTATTACCGTCCAGAAGATAAATACCAAAGGCTTTACAGGACAAATTCTTAAGCCGCACCAATTCGAAGAAAAGTTACTTATCAAAGCGCTTAACTTTAAAACAAAGGGTTTGAGTTTTGTTGTTGCTGTTGTTGTTGTTGTAAACCGACTAATTGCGTGGAGGGACACAAACTAAGTGCGAACCTCTCACTTAACTCGAGGGTTTAGAGAAAGCTCCAATCTAAAGTTCAATTTTGACAACAGTGAAACCTGCATTCAGTGCACCAGATCACAAGCCTCACTAGGCCTCAATTTTTTCCTTAATTTGTTGTTTAAAAAAAAAAAAACAGAACAAAAAAAAAAAACAAAAAAAAAAACAAAAAAAAAAACAAAAGGACACTAAAATGGGCTCCGTGAATGCCCTTTTAAGATTTGACTGTGGTTACTTTTTGCTCAAACAGGACCGGTTCCAGTAGTCGCACTATTAGTATTTCCCAGCATGTTTAGCACATCGCTTGGCAGCAGTTCTTCTAAGATTGACTCAGCTGCCATTTTCATTTCAGTTTTTATTTTATTTATTTGTTTATTTATTTATTTATTTATTTATTTATTTTTTGTTTTCAGGCCATTAATCAAGGTCGAGTCTACGTTCTTCGTTACGAGTTGTGTGACGACCTACCCAGAGAAACGGTGGACCTTACTGACAGAGATCCCAATAGGACAATGTGGGACACACTCTCTCCCATTGCTCTGTTTGCTTCTGCGGAAAATTTCCTAACAAAAACCAATAATCTTGTCCCGGTGGCCATTCAAATGGATTACACTCCAGGTTCAGTATTTAAAAGATTTTATGAAGTTAATATCTACTAAACCATTACCTTTCCGCAACAATCTTTGTTAACCTTGTTTCGCTGTACTGTACTTGAGAAATCAAATAGTGTGGGCAATATTATGATTTGATCTCCTTCTTTTTGAAATTAGCTATTGGCTACATAGTTATCGGACTATTTCTGAGTCAGAAAAAAATGACTTTGAAGGAAGAAAGTAGGTTAAAAAATCAAGCAAAAAGCAAATTATAGATGTCAACGAAAAAAAAGACAAAAATAGATTTACATTTTAAAACAGCCGGGCTTTTTCTTAATTGTCTCTTAAGTTGAGAAATATCATATAGACAAAATAAAGCAAGTAAATAGTAATGAAACACACCAGTGCCTTTTTTTACAAATAACAAATAAGAGTAGTTTTCTGAGCTAAAATCATTCTTTCTCATCAGATTCAGCTGTGTATACTCCTGAAGATGATGACAACTGGATGTTGGCCAAATTGAATGTCCAGGTTACAGATCTCGGATATTCACAAATTGTGGAGCATCTTGCCAAGGTATGTCACTACTATGAATTTTTAAAACTTTCACTAGCTTCACACAATATTATAAGGGAGAAGTTTAAGCGGTGCACAGATCGAGGCCATACCAAATTGAAAAGAGTTCTTAAGTACAAATTCGAGATTTCTATTGGCAAATAGTTCAGTAATCAAGAGCAAAACCTCGAATCAAAGAAAAAATTGGCGTAACTTAAACATTCTCTGTTGCAGACAGCAAAGGGAATACAAGCTACTGGGCCATTTACCGAGGGGGTAAACTGTACGTAAATTATAATAATGATAACTTTATTTACGTGTCAACAAGGTTTAGCATTGCAGCTAATTGGGAACAACTAAAACGAGTTACAATTATCAGGACTATGCACAAATAAAGTTTCAAAAAATCCTAACTATTCACAAGAAAAAAAGCCTATCTATCGTAATCATGAAATACAGAAGCGAATAAAATTACAAATAAAGTTAACCAAGAATGAAGAAAGTAGTGAAGTTGCCGGAGCACTTAGGACATTTGCACCCACTGCTTACATCAATTAAATTGTTTAAATCCCTTTTTCTGAATAAATGTAATTTCTAAAATTCTTTAAACTGAATAATTTAACATGATTGGGAAGTCTGGCCCATAGATTTGGACCCAAATTACAACCAGACTGAATGCTATAAGTTTCTGAGAAACTGTGAGAAAAATACAATAATAAAGTAATGAAATTAACAAAGATTTATCGAGAGGTATATTTTATCACCGCTGATTGGCATAGATTACACTGTTCATGTCAAACAGCGAAGGTAAACACCAAATGAGCTTGTGGTACAGTTCACAGAAGCAAGCTTGGATACTTCTGTTCTGTATTGAGCCACAGTATTTCAGTATCCTATCTTGTACTCTGAATGTAGGAATGAAAAAAAAAAAAAAAAAAAAAAAAAACCAGTTCAGTCTTTCCATCTTATTCGGCGGCTCGTTGAATCATCTTGATGCGATCAATTCAGCTGCTCTTTATTTCCAACTCAGCTCATCAATTTGCAAAGTATAGGCAGCAAGCTTCCAGAAATTTGTTTCATTATTGCCGCGTGTTGGAGATTTGCCACTTCGGCTGGCTTTTATTTGGCAAATAACTTTTAGATCGTTATTTTGGAGTGAAAAGAGAACTTTGAAAAGACAATCTGAGTTCGAAACCGAAAGTTTAGCTCAAGAAATTTGGTCAAATTCAGTTTGTGATAGACAGCTTTGTGTCGTTGGCAAATCGAATAATTTGAAGCGTTCTTATTAACGTCAAGTTTGGTTGAAATTGAGAGTATAAAGTTCGCCGAAAGCACTTTCGAGTAGTTTCACAAAACTCGTCTAAAACAAAAGCAGGTTCGTGGGCGAAATAATGGTGAAGAGATAAAAATATTAACACAACATAGCTAACGTTTCGTATTTATGTTTTAAAGGCAGATATGCCACACGAAGATTAACGATTATTGTTTTTTACAAGGTTCATTTTTTAATGGAGCCATTTTGCGTGATATTGAAACGCACCCTGTCTTCTGCTCATCCACTTCATCAAATGCTCAAGTACCATTGCAGAGACGTGACAGTCCCAAATACCATTGGCGCTCCAAAACTTGTTAACGAAGGACAGTTTATGGATCAGCTATTTGCATTTGGAAATAATGGAACCGCCCGACTTCTCACAGACGCACATCCATTAACCACGTGGGATGTCACAGATTTTAGAAACGAAATAAAGGTATGTGATTCGTCGGTTTCCCTCTAATCTTTGAGGCTAAAAATATTCAAAATATTCTGGTTAAGCTAAACAATTTTTTAAGCCTTAAAGACATGGAAATGAGTTCACACAGACCACAATATTCAATGGGGACTAAATATCCGCAATAAATGTAAACAGGCAACCTTCTCTGCACCAAAAGAGCCTAAGAAGTAGAAAAAAAAGTGAACTCTTTTTTTATGCAGTCTTTCAATGAACTTATACCTAATATTTCTTTTCTTTTTTTACTTTTATCAAACCTTTGACTGCTGCCCCTTTTTGTTCACGTTCGGGGACATAGCTTGGAACTCTAAATTTTTCCAAACGATTACGACATTCCCGATCGAATATTTCACTCGAGAAATGTTCACAGATGATGTAGCTAGTATACTTCTCAAACAAAAATGCAAGTTGAAAGAGCGATATGTCCATGTACAGTATTCCAGTCTGCATTATTTTTAATGGCGTCTTAGACATACTGACCTCAAATTATTGTTTAACGGGAAGGAAAAAACCGCAACGACATAAGTAGAACAAAGATAAATTACGTTTTTGTTTTAAACCATAAATGGATAGAACTGTCTGCAAGAATAGTCCTACGATCCCGGCGCACGCTTTTTCAAAGTTAAGCTGCAGTTTTAATAGGAGCATTTGTGAAGCACATAGCTTGGAAATTGTGTGTTTTGCTGTAGACCAGTTACAATGTAGTGCGGACTTCTTTATTTCTCTTGAATGAATAGAAACGCGGAGTCGATGACAAGGAGCTTCTTCCGTATTATCCTTACAGAGATGATGGGGAGCAAATCTTGAAAATTATAGAAAATATGGTGAAGGAATACGTCGACTTGTAAGTATTACTGCCCGGCGGGAAAAAAAGGCAAACTTGCAACTCTGTATCAAAGACCAACTTCCTAAAAATAGTTTTGATCGCTTGATCATAAATCTGATAAATGTTTGTGGTTAGTTCATTATCAAAGTTAAGTCTGGCTAAGAAAATCTGGCGTTTTGATCGTAAGCCCATCTACCTTGGGTATTGGGATAACAGCAAAAACACTAAATTCTAACAAAGGGCTAACCCTCGAAACGCCAGCATTCCTAAGCTCACTCTGGCAGTTCAGGTCGATGATTTTAAGACTAATTGTTTCAATTGTCTTTTGACGCAGCACAAGAGTTTCATAAAAATATCACTTCCTAACAAATGTTTATACCGAGTATGGTACTTGCATTAGAGCGATACCCTGTACAATGTCCAATGTCTCCAATAAGTGATCAAACCTTAGACCTTCCAATTTCTAGTCGAATCCTCAACCAAATAGCCGCAGATAACTCGTGGCGGGATATGCCTTTGCATACTAGGTACGGGCTTAAGACACTAACTTCGGACCTTCCTTTAGAGTGCAATGTATGCAAATGCAAAAAGTAGATGGGGGATGATGACTTATAGAATACATTTTAACTTTTATTATCCTTGAAAAACTCCTTGTAGGGAGTGTCAGTAAACGTTTTGCATTGTATTGTTTTCTCAGGTATTATTACGACAATGAAGATGTTCAAAACGACTATGAGTTTCAGAGATACCTCGATGAATTGTCCAACGATGTAAGATACTTCACGATATTTGGGGTAGTGCATGGGTAATCGCTCTTTCCACTCAACTCATTCCCCTGGACACGTAAAGCGGCTTGTTCTGGATTTACATGAAGAACTGGACTTCAATCAGTTAAACGCTGAAATCTGCTCTAAGTTCGCCGTGCTATCTAAAAATGGTTTATTTTGTGTTTTAACAGACTCAAGGATTACCCTCAAAGATTGATACTAAAGACGAACTCTGCGATATTGTGACCCGCATTATCTCACAACTGAGCGTCCAACACGCTGCTGTAAACTATCCCCTGTCAGACTACGCTGAATACACTCCTAACCTACCAACCAAACTGTACAACGATACCAGGGTGAAGGAAGGCGAATTCTCCGTGCTACGTCTGCCAAACAGAAACACCTCCTCTGTAAGTTGTGTGACCTTATTGAATACCTACGCTGGAAATGGCATGGTCACGGGTTCAATCATGCGCACCTAGCTTGTACCGTTAGAGCGGTACAGTTTGGTATCGTATGAAAAGCTAAGGCATATACGTTTAAATTTCGTGAATCTGGCCTTAATTATTATTGAGCTCCTTCCTTTCTCCCCCAACGCAGTGTACTTGGGAGTACATTGGAAATGCATTTTACACACTGTATTTCCAAACAGACAAAATTAATAAGGTGAAAGGAGAGAACGTGTCTGTTACCGTTTGTGAGCTCCCTACGGTAGAATAAACAGAAGTGTCCTTTTGAAGGTCGGACAAAGATTGTAGATCTCGTTATGTAGAGTAGATTCTCACTGAAATAACTGTATTTGAATTTGCTTCGAAAGGCAATTTTTCTTAAGGGGTATTCTTTGGCGTTTTCGTTTTTCTTAGACATTTTGTTAATATACGCAGTGATTTGAGTCTGTGGCAGATGGTGCCTTCAGTCAGTCGTTGATCTAGAAACTTACCCAAGGAGACAGATATTCATTCTTTTAACCTACATGCCCGTCAATCACGTATAGGGAGTCAACAACTGACAGCTAACTGACAAAGTCAGTAAAGGCAATTGACCTTTTTTCAAGTAAGGCGTCAGTTAGTCAAGCAGGCACTCCGGCAGTCAGTAATTGAATTTGTGCGTTCGTATTCTAGTGATCTAAAAGCCATGATATACTTGATAGAGAGACGGTGAGTAAAACATTGATTAAAATTGAAAATCAGACAGTCAAAATTCAGTTTTTCTGTTTTCACTCCTCAGATCGAAGCCAGCTTTAGTAACGCACTTGGGCTGTACCGTTTTGACTCCTTGTTTGACTATGGCAACGAGCTTCTTGATCGCCAGGCCGTCGAGCTCGTCAATCGTTATTACACTTACCTCATGAATGCTGTTCAGCCTGAAATGCAGGAAAAGAACCAAAAGAGGAAGGAAGATGCGTTCTTGACCTATCCGTACCTCATTCCGAGATGGCTGCCAAATGGAATTCAAACCTAATCCATCACATTCTCAAAAACGAACTTGTTTTACACGTCTTCTTTTTCACTTGACGTAGCTTTAGAAGCTGGGGGGTGGGGGGCGGGGGGGGGGAATTCTCATATAAAACAGACAGGGATGCTCGTCTCGCTTAGGGGTGTAAAGTTTAGTTTTTAGTCTCGTTTAGGGTGTTAAGGAGACAGCGCAAATATTTGTAGCTTCAAGGTCTCGTTTAGGGTTGCACGCAAAGAAATATAACAAAATAAAGTCTATTTTTGACCCAGATTGATCTCTTTTAGGTCAAAAAAATGCGTGAGTCACGCCCAGATTAGTCTCCTTTAGGGGTCAATCTCAAAATTTTCGACGAGCATCCCTGTCTGTTTCATATGGAATTCCCCTCCCGCCTCCCCCAGGTTTAGAAGGCATTACAAATGCATTGTTTGTTACATTGATTATTAGCTCAAGTTTTCAGATATTGTAACAGAGAGCTTTCCTGTGTTTAACCCACCCGCTGCCACACTCTCTGTGGCTTTACTTGCATCAGTACAATTGTTTCAAGGATTTGATGGAGTTGCACGAATGGGCCGGCTTATAACTCAACCGTAGCTGCATTTAGATATTCATTGATTTCTTAGGGCGTTATATGCATGTATTCTTTTACATACGGCCAACGATGTGCAAGAAAAGTTACTTGCTTTATTTCAATTTGCACTGTTTGTACTACTGTACTATGAGAGATTAAACATTTTCTGTTTTAATGAATTTGTTTTAGCCAGAATTTTATTAGCAATTTACATTTGTGATGTCCCAAGAAAGTCCGTCTGTTTTTGTTACTTTGTGACAAGACTGAACCTACGATTACCCGATCCTTTATTTGTCTAACGACGATCGCTAAACAACGTATTACTATGGATATCAATCTGTTTTTTCTTAACAACCATGTCGGTACTCCAAAGGGCCTATTACAAGAGTACTTATATCCATTTTGGGGCAACAAGGTGCAAAAAGAGAGGGTGTTGCTGGGGGGTGGGGCAAGAGGAGGCCGGGGACATCTGCTGTTTGTGGTGTTTAAATTTCAGACAGAGCTCATACAATTCTTAGTCAAGAATACAAAACAGCCAGATTTGCAGAGTCATGTACACGTTCTTATTGTTTCCGGAACGGAGTTAGAAATTCAAGTGAAAGGGCAACTACACAACTCCGAATTAACAAAAAAAAAAAAAAACAGACTGGTTTTTTTTATTTAAAAGATGCTTTGAAGTAAAATTATACATCTTTAAACAAAGAAATGCCAGGTTTTAAGAGCTGTCTGCTTACCTTTTCATTGACATGAAAAGTCAAAAGGTCTCTCATTCTACCCAAGAGACCTGTTTCAAATCGCTCCTAGAGTTCGCCGTTTCATCTACCCCCAAATTCTTTTCGACTAATGTTTAGTTGGGATGTTTGTTTTTAATCTGAATATAGTTTCGTTGATTAAATAATAATTCATGCATCAGAATGCTTTCCCGATCCTTGTATCTAGCAAGAAGTATAAAAATTCATCAAAAATTGGAGTTTGTTTTAAGTAAATTTGGCACCTCTGATAACTTCAAGAAATAAAAGTGATTTATTCCTTGTGTAATCTTTTCTGAAAAGCTTTCAATATATAAGCACAAGCATTTGGAAAAGTGCCGATTTTGGTGTAAATTTCGCGAGCCCCCGAGCGGAAAACGAAAAAACATTTCATCAGTTTACCAAGACCTTTATTCTGACGAATTGTGAGAAATATATCTTGCATACCTTTAGTCGGTTCTTGCAGCAAACCGTTCTCAATTATGTCCCAGAAATTTCTACTTCGTTACCCTCAAACAAAGGACTTTGTGGAACTAAAATTTTAAATATGCCTTCGTCAGTCAGACACTATTATATCTCAATCGAGTACGCGTTATCGGTGCAGTTCACAGAAACAAGCTTAGATATTTCTCTTCTGTACTGAGCCATAGTATTTCACATCTATATCACCTCTATTTAATTAATAAGCTACAAAACAATGTACGTTTACAACTGCTATTAATCAGGGCGTCTATTTATTTAAAGCCTATTGTTCCTGTTTACATTGATGAGGAAATTTATTCGCTTTTATTTCATTTCACTGCATAACAACAACTCTAGTTGATCACAATTAAAAATTTAGCCAAGAATGAAGGCTGTATGTCAGTACTAGTGGTATGTCAAAATTTCTTAAACGTAATTATGCCAAACGCTCGTCAAGTAAAGCTTTGCCTTTTTGATTTCTCCATTAAGGGAAAATCAAGTGAGAAGCGATCGTCGGCAACTGGTACATATCTTGTACACTGACAAAGCAAATAAAGGTATTGGCAGCCGCAAATATTTTTTTTCCATTTCGGATCTGGAATTGAGGAAGGTTTTGTACATTCCCTGGAACAGCGGTGTGGAATTGGGTTTGTTTTTTAGCAGATGCAACTTTTTCATGTTGTTCAGTTCCGCTCTGAAGAGAAGAAGATAAAAATCACACAACTTGGTTTGAAATAAGGAAAGGTTTAAAAGACGCATGCAGCGCAACCCCACCTAGTTTTGTAAGACACACCCTCCTGCTGCCCATCCCTCTCCCCACCCCTACACGAAGATGAACAGAATGCTTGACTCGAGTTGCATTGTTTAAAGTATTTACTTAAAGTACTGATGCCAAGCTGTAAACAACAATACCTTTTCTTTTTCTTTCTTTTCTTTCTTTAAAATCCTTTTCTCTATTGAGAGAAAAGTGAAAACAGATCAAAACTGACTGCTAAATGTCTCGTCCCTCGTCAAAGAAAACCTCCGGGGTACACCCATATACGGGCATTGTAGGTATGTGTGATGCCAAACAATGTAACTTTAATATAATGTATCCAAAGGTTTAATGTTTTAAATTTATTTTAAGGTACTTATTCTTTTAACGGTGAAACTGGCAATTTTTTCGGTTATTAGCGGCAAAAAATGACAAATTGAGGAATGTGCATGTTTCCCAATTTACGGAATAATTCTAATAATTTTAGTGTAGTCGATCGGCTCTTAATGGTGACTTCCGGCAGAACTGGCCGCGCCGCTGCCGCCCAGTTGATATTCGAAAGATGTAAACATTAAAAACAGTAGATTTCTCTCTCAAAATGACTTCTTGATAGCCCTGGCCTTAGTTTGATTTCAACTAAATCCAACTTTCACGACTGAAGGTTCGACAGTAAAGAGGTCAACTCTGCTTACATTTTTCACGTAGACCAGGTCACATAGCATGTCAAGAGATGTCGCCACTAAAAGCGGGTGTAATGACGCCTTGACTCGACAAATTGCAGTCGTCATTTCTTTTTATCCTTATCCTCAACAAAAATATCAACTCAATGATGCAACACATCTTTTTTTCACTCAATCCACCAACTGTTCAACATTATTATTTTGCCAACGGATTCATCCTGTAACAACTTTTGACTTCCATGTGTCACACCACACGGATATTTGGATGTTTATCGATTCTAGTTCAACTTGATTCCCTCGTTAGGGATCAAATCTCTCGGCTTGCGTTCAAACGTTTCTTCTTTCGCTAAGCAAAGTAAAGGAATACAAGACTTGCAAGCGTAGGCTACAGAAAACACCCATATATAAGAACAAGTGGATTAAAAACATCAGGCTGAAAGTTGGCTAATAATGCACCATATATATAAGAACCAACTCAGCCTAATAAATAAACCATGTTTTTATGTGAAAATGAAGTCCAGTTCTCTCGGCGCGATTCTATCCGCGCGTTCAATACGAGAAAAAAGAGGGCTGTGAATTAACAATCTACTTCCATCATCCGTAAATTTTATGAGGTAATTCTGCTTACCAGTAGCTCCTGAAAATCACTGCATTAGTCAATATTCCAAGCACTTGTATCGTTTTACATTTCTGGGTTAAGGTATTACGTGACTGCGATTGTTGTACTAACAACAGAAACTTGTTTTGTTTTCTTTTGTTTGCTGTATGTTTACGTGGGCAATTGTTTCTTGCGTCAGGCTGTCCTCCCCAAACTTCGAAGGTGCTCGTACACCTATGATCGTAATGCAAGAGATTATCAAGGTAAGAGAGTGAATTCCCCATATATCCTTCTTGTACCCAAGGTAATCCCTCTAAAGTTATTTTTAGACATTGTACCCAGTTCCTCCGCGAATGTCACTCGCGCGTTGTTTGGATGTTTTCGTGGGGGATCTGTTTATGTTTCGTTTCGTTTCAAAGCAAAGGAAAACCTCCAACGCTGTGGAGATGTCTTATTTTGATATTTTGATTGCAAGCAAAGGAGCGTCGGCTCTCGGTATGTTTTAATACATTTCGAAACTTTAATGGGAGTCTCCTACTCAAGCAATAACAACTGAATGAAAAGCAGAGAAACGTTTAGACAAACGAGTACAAAGCAAACAAACGCCCAAACTCAAGCTAGGCTACCGCCGAACAAACAGGTTTTTCGAAAGTGCAGGCAGACGCTCGCTGCCCAAGTAGCAAAAAGCAGGTTAAGCAGAAACGGCAACAATGCCAAAGTCAGCTTCAAAATTCGAATAAGAAATTTTAAAAATTGGCCTTCGTATAGCTTACGTTCTCTCGAATATGCATAATGTGGCTATTTAACGTTGTTGTTTTGTGAGCGTTTGTAAACAACGGCAAAGAAATGAGCGAAAATTTATAACGCACGCTTACACAGCCATTGTACTCGTTGCCGTTGCCGTTACCGTTGAAGGATGACACCATTTATGTTGGTCATGACGTCATTCAATCCGCCATCTTGAATCCGCCTCTCTTGATTTCACCACTTTCTTTAAAAAAAGCCAAAAGTAACGGAAATTAATACAAAATCAAGTTAAAATACTTCTGAAATGTAAAAAGAGTTTCTGCAATTTGAGGAAGTGAAGTGGAAAGAAACGTAGAATTATGTCAAGAAAAGTCGACTTTTGGCCAAACCTGCCTGACATTTGCAATTGCCATGGCAAAGTCAGAAATCAAGGACACACAAGTGACATATTAAAATTTTTGCCAAGGACGAATAAACAGCTACTGAAAGTTTCATCCTCTTAGAGTAAATCGTGTTTTCAATACTTTCACAAAGCCTCAGCCAACACCTGCCCCTTTTCACGTGCAAGGGTTAATGGCTTCTATAAAAAGTATATTTCTCTACTAAAGCTATTTTTTCTTGGACAAATAAATATTTGTTTTCAGTTTCGTATGTATTACCAAAATCTTTTAAAATTAGCTCGAGGAAGGTACGGTTTCTTTACATCGGCGAATCCGCACCCGGGGACCAGGTAAGCTTCGAAAGCGGCAGTGGCTTATCTAATCACAATTCTGATTCCTCAGCGTCTTCAATGCCACGTGGACAAGATAGCTTTCCACTAGTTTAGTGTCCAGTCCAACGTCTGACATGCACCAGATGAGATTAACCATACACCCTGTTTCTTGGTTATGAACGCAATCTATTACCGAGTCTTCCTACCTATCACTGGAATCGACCACCCATTCCTCCTCTCCCTCGCTGGAATTTTCCATAATGGGGCGGGCAATACTGCTCTTTTGCTCTGAAATGCAAGAAAAAAAAGTGCAGGCACGGTTGTTTGACTGCTGAGAAACTTGGGAGGCCACGGCAGCACAACTGAGAACTAAAAAAAGACTTCTCCGGGTACGAGTCCGCTCAAAGTGTTTTGACACTTTTTCTTTCTGGGCGAAAGGTGATCTTGGGTTGTATCATTCAATGGAGCTGTCCGATTTGTGACCCTTGACTGTCTTGATGTGCCTCGCCAAATAATCACGATTTTGTTCACAATGATGAGGCAAATGTCACCCTTCTTGCGAAATACTCTGGTCAGCGACACTACCTTCATTACTAGTTTACGACCCATGGACTGTCTGAAGGTTGACGGACTGACTGATCGAGCCAGTGATTTATTTAGCTAGAATAAGTTACAGCAGTTAAACTGCTATAACTCATTCTAGTTACGCTAGGCACTTGTTAAAAAGAACAAAAAGATGAATGAAATTTAATGAATTAGCTTTTGAGCTACAATCCCCGACAAAAGCCTTGGCACGCTTGCCCACTTTTGCAGTATCTGTCAGGGAAATTTATCAGTTCGTCCCCTTCCCCCAAATTCAATGTTGTTTATCGTGATGAAGTCGTCATTGTTCGATCACAACATTGTCGGGAGGGGAAGGAGCCGCTCTCCATTCTAGTCATGTCATTAGGTCTAGCCTGTCAACATATTTTCGTGCTATCTGATCCAGAGGTGCCAAGGACTTGTGTTGTGGATTGTAAGTTCTGAACAGTGTGAACTTGCTTTGGGTCTGGGTTTTTCTTTTGGTTCCGGAAATCCTGGGAAAGTCTAACATCGGGACAGCCCAGGGAATCCTACACGCAGTTACATCCACGCAACATGCCTGGTTACAAAAGTCGCCCAAAACCTGATCACCAAACAAAGGCAACTTCTACTGCATCTCATTATTGGATCTGGGCCATGGTAAACGATTCCTCGTCTCTCACCTGCTGCCCATACTCTTTTCAAACAAAGTAAACGCCACCAACACTAGGGCCTAAACACAATTAAGTGTCATTGTCAGAGAAAACCGGGCAGAACCAAAAGATCGAGGTCAGACGTTTGCCTTGATCTTTTCACAGTATAAAAGCTATCCAAAAAGATTAACAACAATGACATTTGTCGAGGTAGGCGTTCGTTTTTCTTCGAGATGTCACCACATCATGTTTTGGCTACTCAAGCGGCCTAAAATGGCGGAAATTTCGCCGCCGAATCGTTAATGAGCGTGGCCCAAAATTTAGCCATTTTCAGCGAGTCGTGTTTTCAAAAGAGGGCAGTTATTTCTGCAGAAAAACATTTTTGTGATATTCTTTTACACTGTTATCAATATCCAGTTTAGTTAAAATTGGTATCTACAAGCAAATCGGAGTAATTGGTCTCGCAAAGTTCCCCCTCCCGGCCCCCCCCCCCCCAAAAAAAATTCAGAAATATTCCCCGCTAAATTTTTAGCGAAGAATATCACCTTATTCCGACTTTCTGCGATTGTTATCCTTGATTTACTTAAAGGTCTACAAAAAAAAATTAGTTAGTTGGACTGCTGAGCGCGTGCTATATCATAAAATTAACAATGATAGGGCCGAGATGGCCATTGCTAAAGCTTTGCGTGGATTTGACGATCTTGGATGTTTGGTGACCCTTATTTTTTGTTTTTTTTTTGTTTTTGTTTTTGATGGATCAATTTCCCCACCGATTTAGCGAAAAAATGACTCACTTCTACAAAATATGACTAAGATCGTTTGCCTCCGTTGACTCACCTTCAATATTTCTTACTATAAACCCCTGTAGACCATGCTGAATTACGTGCGCCAATTATTCAAAATCAGGGTAGTTTTCCTCATGCTATGTCTCTGAAACGAAGTCGGTCCCCCCCCCCCCCATTTTTTTGCATTTTTTTGCATTAAGTAAATCTATCGACTGAAAACGTTTCGCGCGAACGTCCTTAATAAGTTACTCAGTGAGTATTAGCCAATGGAATTTTCCGTTCGCCGTCGACTGTTGTCAAGAGCTGACGAGTTCTTTCGCTTTGGCAGGTAGGGTAACCCTGGCAGGCGAGACAACTTTTCTTCATATAAACATTTTGGGTCACCCAACCGGGACAACTCTCAGTGTGGCGAGTGTCACGTAATGCCTAGATTTAGGATTTAAAGCAGAAATTTCTATCAAAGAACCGAAAATTAACTTGGCTAAACCCACTATCATGATCGAATGACCGAGGGAAACTCAAACGAAGAGGTATCTACACATTTCATTATTCAAATAATCTTGCAGGGTAACCTAAGCTTTGATTCGACCTACGGGGACAACATTTTCTCACATAAACGGGGCCTAAATAATGCAATGCTGTCACCAACTTACCTGCGAGAAGCTGATAATAACTACAATCTAAACACAAAGCAAACAAACGATTAAAATTTCGATTACGATCTCAAGATTTCCATCACAAATTACCAAATTGACTTCAGATAAAGATTTCTAACTATTTCAATACATATTTAGTAGTATTCAAATTAATGCTGAAAATCTTACCACAACTGCCCATTGCAATCCAATATGTTGATCAAATTAAGATCTCACCCAGGGTCGGGCCAATAGTCGCACTGCAATGTAAATATTAATGCACTTAACAAATCGTCTGCAAGTTAAGCAAATCTTCATACCGAATTCGACTCTCAACTTAGAATAACTGAATAGTGAGTAAGAAGTAACTCAGAAATCTTTAAAGATCACCACAAGTATTTTCATTGCTCGATGTGCTTCATTCAATAGACTTTATAGTGTCCTCCCCATGGGAAAAGCAAATACATATCACGTATTCCTCTACTGGTACACAATGCTTATAATCACTCATGGTCAGGGAGAGATGTACCACCTGATTTATAATTCGAATTTAGTAGAATTCTACTAGTATACTAATGCAAATGCTGTAATCTGATTGACTGAGCCATTGCACACTATCAGCCATTATAGTTCACCAGTAAAAAGTTGAAAACGATTCAATATGATTTTTGAACTGGCGCGCGGAAGAAAATTTAGTGATGAACAATAAAGACAATAGAGTGTGAATGTCTCGGAACTATCGGTCTGATAGTTACGTTGCCCCATGGAATTTGATGTTCTTAAGACCAGCATATTTGCTCTCGAAGCTTCGCTCCTCGGGCAAATATTTGTTTTAAGAACATCAAATTTCCGCGGGGAAACTATCAGCCGATAATAGTTCCTCAACAGAAACACTCTATTGTTTAATTAGTGTGCAATGGCTTGGTGTGGTCCACAAAATTGCAACGTGTCCTCGTTTCTCCAAAATATTTGAAAGGACATTTAGTAACAAATGGATAATCAAATTCCTGAGAATAATAAAAGGAGGGCATTTACGGTTTCTTAATTAGAAGCGCTCGAAATATTTTGAAAGAAACTGATAAGTTCGCGTACCCAATTGCAAACGTCAGATTCCCAATTTAGTCCGCGCGGATTCTCAAAAGTGTGAAGTTTAATACGAAGACTAGAAATGATTGGAATCGTTATTTGAAGCAAATTTCAGTTAGAATTCTACTAAAACAATTAGTTTATCCGCTCTCGATTCCTATGAGGTGATAGTTGATTCGGCCTTCGGCCTCATCATCTATCACCTCATAGAAATCTGGAGCTCATAATCTAATTGTTAAATAGGAGATCATTACTGAACAATTCACCCCAAGTTTAGCATGCCGCTGAAAATACTTGACTGACTGACTCGCTGAATGATCGGCTAACTGACTGGTTGACGGACTGACTGACGAACTGACTGAAAGGCTGACTGACTGACTGATGGACTGAAGGGTTGACTAAGAGACTGTCTGGCTGGTTGGCTGGCTGACTGACTGACTGACTGACGGACTGACTGACGACCGAAGGATTGAATAACAGACTGACTGACTAACTGACTGAAAGATTGACTAACAGACTGACTGACTGAAAGGTTGACTAACAGACTGACTGAATGACTGGCTGGCTGGCTGACTGACTGACTGAAGGGTTGAATAACAGACAGACTGACTTACTGACTGCCTGTCTGACTGACTGAAGGGTTGAGTAACAGACTGACTGACTAACTGACTGACTGACTGGCTAGCTGACTGACTGACTGAAGTGTTGGGTAACAGACTGACTGGCTGGCTGACTGGCTGACTGAAGTGTTGGGTAACAAACTGGCTGACTGGCTGACTGACTGACTGACTGAAGGACTGAGTAACAGACTGACTGACTGGCTGACTGACTGACTGACTGACTGACTCGGTGGCTGACTGACTGACTGACTGAAGTGTTGAGTAACAGACTGACTAAAGGGTTGAGTAACAGACTGGCTGACTGGCTGACTGACTGACTGACTGACTGACTGACTGAAGGGTTAAGTAACAGACTGACTGGCTCGCTGACTGACTGACTGAAGGGTTGAGTAACAGACTGGCTGACTGTCTGACTGACTGACTGACTGACTGACTGAGGGGTTGAGTAATAGACTGACTCACTGGCTGACTGACTGACTGACTGACTCGGTGGCTGACTGACTGACTGACTGAAGTGTTGGGTAACATACAGAATAAAGGGTTGAGTAACAGACTGGCTGACTGGCTGGCTGACTGACAGACTGACTGACTGACTGAAGGGTTGAGTAACAGACTGACTGGCTGACTGACCGACTGACTGGCTGACTGACTGACTGAAAGGTTGAGTAACAGACCGACTGACTGACTGAAGAGTTGAGTAACAGACTGACTGGCTGACTTACTGACTGACTGAAGGGTTGAGTAACAGACTGACTGACTGACTGACTGACTGATTAGCTATCTTAGTGACTAACTTTACGATCTAGTGTGACTGACATACCGTTTTGTCTCCCATCCAGCCTGCGAGTGGCGATACAATGGTAAAAATCATAGCAGAATTGAGGTTCATCGTCTATGAAAAGGAATGGAAAAAAAATGTTTCAATGTTACGAGTGATATCATCAATTCGAGAAAATCACATGCAATTGCCGCTATTGATCCACATCAGTCGAAAAGTATTCAATGATATTATTTTTTTTCATTTTTTTCTTGGTTCTCTCGTCGCAAAACATTGCGGCTGATTTGCCTGCCTCTAGCCGAGTCTGATCTTAGGTCAGTACGTTTAATACGAACAGCGAAGTTACGGGAACCAATAAAGGGCCACAGAACATTACAATGAAAAGGCTTCCTAGAATTTAAAACATCGTAACTACTTTGAAGATATTCAGAATCCGCATGTGCCCACATTATCATGGCGTTAAATGGAAAGTCATTTGACATAGCAGCGTCTTCACAGTAGACCCTGCCATATATAAATTGTCACAAAAGGGATTTGATCACTTGTTGTGAAAAGAAATCTCGTTTCCTGAATGTATTCAAGTGGTTGTATGTTCACAGGCCAAGCAGTTTAATTCTCCGATTCTCCGTTTTCCTCCATCCACAAAAACCAAGAGTCTCCAAATTCCTGTTCGATCTGGAAACAGTGGACGAATAGCCAGTACGTGGAGGTTCCAGTGATAACTTTTATTGATTGATTGTCGGAGTGATTATTTATTGACTAACAACAGTTGTTGTACGACAAGTTTTAAAGTTTTTCTCCTGGTTCACAACTTCACACAACAAAGCTCTAGGGAGATGGATGTGAAACCTTTTACAGATCTTTCATTATAAGGAGATTTAATTATCCCATTCATAATATGTCTTATGTCTTATGTCTTATGTCTTATGTCCTATGTCCTATGTCTATGTCTTCAATTCGGAGGTAATTACTTGAATTATCATTTACTTGGTATTTTTAAGTAACCCTGAATTATTTTAATGTCCTCTTCGGAAAAGATTTTCGGCGAAATCGTGACCTTCAAATAACCAACACTTGGCAAAATGCCGCAAATAGAAATGATACTTACTTTTTCCAAGTGCGGCCCGGGAATGGGGTCGAAGTAAACGTAAACTAGCCCAGTTGTAGCAAGACAAACAGCTATGAGAGGAGAGATTATACAGGTAATATAATATAATTAACAATTATCCTATTAGCGTGCGTTGGTTATGAGATGGTAAATAGCCAACGAGGCCCGTAGGGCTAAGTTAGCTATAACCAATCTTATATCCAACAAGCGCTTATGGAATGATTATTTCATTAAATTTTATTATTAAATTCTGTACGCTTGTGTACTTGAAAATCTTAGCTTAATTTTACCGTTTTGTAATTTTGCAAAACGATTGGAAATTGGTGTATCAAAAATAACAACATTTCGGAAATCACATGATATGCGCCCCGCTTGTGAACTTAGGGTGCGTTTCTTTATGAAAATCCAAGATTGGCTTCTCAAAGCCCAAAATTAAACGGATTTTGCGTTTCATTACTAAAAAGATTCATCGAGGATCACTCGCATCTTTGTGCATCAAATGAACCAAAGAATCCTTGCCCAGAGTAGGTTCTTCGGTTCCTTTGATGCACCATGATCCGAGTGCTCTTGGATTTATCTGTTTAGTAATGAAACGCAAAATCCGTTTTCGGATTTAAGATTCCAATCTTGGATTTTCTTAAAGAAACGCACCCTTAGTTGAATGAGAAACGTGAAAGCGAAGCAAGCGAGTCTGCTGAAAGAAAATTACAATCATGTAGAATTCAAGGAACATCTACCACCAAACAAGTAGCAATTCTACACTTGCACATTGCAGTTGTAAAAATACTGCGCAAAACCTTGATCGCCATGTGACTAAGACGTTGTGCTAAAATTATTCTCCACAAGAACTCTTTCAGTGTTCCCTCGCTGTGACTGCCTTGGCATTTCGAACTGGATGTGTGGAGCTGATATTAGCCCAGTTTCAGAGTCAGTGACATAAACTATCTTAGCGTTGGATTCATCTTCAGGATCTCCGAGGCCACCCTGATGGTTATTCATGGCTGGTAAAGAACCGAGCTTACTTCTTTTTAGCTCAAAATACTCATCTCCTTAAGGTGTTTTTCGCAAGGACAGCATTGGCGTCCTCGTCGGCCTAAAAGGATATTGAGATAAAACTAGATCGTCCTCTGGAACTGTGTGGGATTTATGATCTCGTCCGGTCCGAGCTCGCTGCTGTCGAACAGTCAGTTTCTTCATCTGCTCGGTGATAATTGGTTTCTCATGAACCACGCTGGCAATTTTGCCTGTCTTCCTGAGGTCTTTTACAAATGCTCTAATACTTTATTTGCTTCAGTAAGGGCAGGGTCTGCGATTATTGAAAAGGTCGTATTGTGCGGTGGCAACCGGAGAAAACGGTCAATCGCAGCTCTTATCGACTTGTTTAAAGTGCTTTCGTAAAAAACTTCCGTCCTTTTTCCTCGCGTACGTGTGAAAATTCTTGAGGCTCACATTAAGCTCGTCTTAGCTATTGCTTCAATTTGCTTCGCCTAAAACGTACTCCCACAAGGACTTGCAAGCCATTCTGAAAATTTTAAAAGTCAACTTTGTTGTTGTTGCTAAACCTTGTTTTGTTTTAATAGGTAACGTTTATCAGTGCCTCAAATTTCTATGAAAGGTAGAGTTTAATTTTTTTTCGTCAATTTGTCAGCAAAATTGAGATACGTACCAATAAAGAACCTTTCTCCGTCATTGCCTGTATAGTTCCTGTATTTCTTTGGTACAAAGTTCGCAAAATATAATTTACTTCCGTCCGACATTTTGTCCACGGAAAAAAATTGCTTCCCGCACAAATTGTTGAGCTTGGTTGGCGCAGTCAGTTTCCTTAAAAGGTCAAACGCCGTTATAATGGCTGATAACCGAGATTGAGTGAGCCAATCAGCATGCTTGAAACGCAATATCCGAGGTTGAAAATTTATTAAATTAGGATATTCGGTAGGAGTATCAGATTCCCTGACGTAGATTCTTTGCTAAGAGTTGCTGTGGACAGCATTATGTGCTGAGCGATAAAGTTAAATGGTTCCTTCCTAAGAGAAATGGAGGTGCTGTTCTCATTAACTCGTGATTGCGATAACAAGCTACGAAATTATGCAAATAATATGCAAGTGAGCGGTCAGTCACTCAACTGTCAAATTCAGGGATAAATCTGCTGACCAGTGAAAACAATAGCTGTAGATCCCTCACAGCTTGCTTTATTGGTAGTCACTCGACGGGATAGATGAGAAGAAGACCCTTCTTTCTGCTATGAAATTTCGTGACCGATTATCACCATCGTCAAATTCAGTTATCAGCAGAAACAAAGAAGAAGAAGAAGAAGAAGAAGAAGAAGAATTTATTTCTGGCGCATTACATTAAAAAATCTCAATGCTCTTACAGAATAAAAATGAGAAAAACGATAACGAAACCAATATAAGGAAAATATATTAAATTACAATGGATGATAAAATACTAAAATTCATTAAATACTAAAATTCATCATAAGATACTAAAATTCATTATAGAAATACTAAAGATCAAGATCAAGATCAAGATCAAGAAGAAGAAGAAGAAGAAGAAGAAGAAGAAGAAGAAGAAGAAGAAGAAGAAGAAGAAGAAAAGAACTTAACATGCGGGCACCGGGAGTCGAACCCCGGACTCGTGATTCACGATGCATTGACTAAACCACTACACAAATTATAACTACTGCAAACCTACGAATGCCTTAAATCCTCGAATTAGCGCCGGGGGCGCTTATTTCAAATTTAAGAGATGACGAGGCGTGTTTAGTCCGGCGGACGAGCTATGCCATTTGAATCTAATATCTCAGCTACGTACAATTGACATGATTGCCCTTGGAGCCAAATATCACCTGAGTTGCGTAGCAGCGCCGGTCAACCGCGCGCGACAACATATTAAACATTAGAAAAGTCATCAGAAAAAAGGAAAAACGTAACTATATTGCTGAGTTGATTTCCCACAAACAAAATTCTAGAACTTGACAGCCGCCCATTACCCTTTTCAAGCTCTCGGACTCCAAAAAGGAGTTTGCAAAAGGCATGGCGGTAGAGAAGAAATAAATACACTCTACACGTGTTATTGACTGCTGACACCCAAGTTAAAGAGGAATTGCTAGTGTTTGACGAAGGCATAAGATGACCGTGTTCTAACGCTTCCTGTGCGAGAAAACGATGGCAATGTAATGAGTTTAGAACGCACAACTAGCATAGTACATATGGAAATGCTCAATAGATCATTCATAGTCACCGGACCTTTTTCGCAAAACTATTCAATCAGCTTCGTCCTTATAAAGTACGCTTGATATTGCGGTAAGAAGCCCGAGTAAACGCTCCTAGAGCGTCTAGTTTGCACATCGAGAGACGACGGATTCGGATGCGTATATATGACAGTTGTTTTCTCCTAGAAATCACTCTATTTACTTTCTAAATGATTTGTTTCACTGGCCATGTTATCTATTCGTGAATGTTTTTAGATGCTGGACAGGTTTTCTTTGTCACTCTCCACTAAGGTCAGTTGAAGCGACAAACGATTTCGAAACTTACAATTTGTGTTCCTGAGTCGTTAGATCCCTTTGATTCGCTATCTTGTCTACGCTTGCTACGGTTGATAACTTGACTTCGAATATCGTTACATGATAAATTGTACCTTTTAAAACTTAAGTCACCTGACCTATTTTTCCCGCGTCGCGTAGTCAGGGCGATTTCGTAATACGGGCGATAATGAATTCTAATCAACATACTGATGCAAATGTTGTAATCTGATTGGCTGATGCATTGCACACTGTCAGTCATTACTGTGCAGTAGCTTGTTGTGGTCGACAAAAAATGCAACGTTCCCTCATTTCTTCGAAGTTTTGAAAGAACATTTAGAAAGAAGTGAATAAGCAAAATTTTCGACAAGACTAAAAGGAGAGCATTTACAGTTTCATGAATTAAAAACGCTCGAAAGTTTTGAAAGAAACTGATAAGCGAGTACAGAACTGTAGACGTCAAATTGACAGATAAATTCGAGTCCGCGCGAATTCTCTTAAGCGTGAAGTTTAATACTAAGACCAGAAATAATTGGAATCGCTATTTGAAGGAAATTTCAGTCAGCATTCTATTAAAACAGTTAGATTATTCGCTCTCGATTTCAACTATCACCTCATAGAAATCTCGAGCCCATAATCTAATTGAGTTATCACCTCAAATCAACTCAGTCGATCAATCAATCAGTTTGTCAGTCCAACAACCAACCTACCTTTCAGACAGTCAGCAAGCAATGGAAGACATTTTTTGGCACCTAAAACTTTTCCATTTTATTAAGGGGAACTTTCTTCTAATACTGACTGGACACACACGGGTCAAAGTTAAAACTATCAAATTTACAATAAAACCGCAACAATGTGATCTGTCGTTCGTTGATTAGTTCTTACTTTCGGGTCAGGAGTGATAGTCTCCAATAGACGAGCGGTATTTAATTAATACCCTGGTCCAAGTTCACAGCAGTACTCTCTCTACTAGATTTCAACAACAACAACAACAACAACAACAACAACAACAACAACAACAACAACAACAGCAAAAACAAAAATAAAAAACCGCTGTCAGCGTGAAAAGGGATCTCAACCAAATAGGAAAAAAAAGTCGAAATTGAAACAAGGTTTATCAAAGGTTTTGAAAAGAATATTTATTGCAAGGGGCTGAAACTTTCAGTAGCTGTTCATTCATCCTCTGCGGAAATTTTATATGTCAATTGTTTGTTCATCATTTCTGACGTCTCCATGGCGACCGCAAATTCATGTAGGTCTTACCAAAAATCAACCTTTTTGACATAATTCTGTATTTTTCCAATGTTTTTTAAATCAAATTACAGCAATTCGTGAATTTTTATATTTCATAAGCATTCTGGCTTGATTTTTTTATTGATTTCTCGTATTTCTTGACTTTTTAAGAATATAGCGAGATCCAAAATGACGGGTCAAAGGACGTCATTTGACGTCATACGACGACATTACCACCAAAAATGGTATCTATGTAATCAATGTAAGTTTATTTCGCTCTGCCTTAACAGAACGAACAGCCAGAAGAGGGACTCCACATCCACACTCCCTGCCCCCCCCCCCTCCCTTCCTCCTTGTACCACAGTGGGGGTATGAGCTAGCTTGCACGTCCGAGGGTTAACATTTAGGTGTATAAACGGTAAATATAAATTAGGCAAGGAATTGTTCTTCAATCAACTACGACTCAACTCACTTCTTGTGGATAGAATGGTGCAATCATGGAAAGCGCCATCATAGAGAGAACGGTGATGAAGCACTACGAAGCCAGTTTTAACGCTTTCCGAAAGAGGCGTGAAAAACGTTTTGGGGTGGCTTCCTCTGCCGATGATAAACCAGCCTCCTGATCTCCGACATTATTCCCAGCCTTTTTCACGTGCTGCCCGGCAATACTACCGCAGTCAATAGAGCCACTGCATGGTATCTTGTCCATATTCATCCTTTGTTACTTCAAATCTATGTTGCATTCAATACTACAAATGAAAGATATTTCACGTAGACTCGGCTATTCTAATTACATATGTGTTTGTTTCGTATATACCGTTTTACGGTTTTGTTTTTTTGTTTGTGCATGTTTTTCCCAAGTATCAATGTGTTTGTTTTATTTCTTCACAAGGGGCTTTAGCAATTACGACGACGCCGCCTTATAAAAATATGTAGTTATAGTTTACCTTCGAATGTCGGAACTCTGTAAATCTGTTCAGTGCCGGCCTATCAGTCTAAAAATGTGCTCAGGCTAAATGTGGAACGACAGCGTTCAGTTCCAAAGGAAGAATCGGAATCAGTTGTCTTTTCACGCTGTTGCTTTGCAGATGATGGGTGAGAAGTGTACTAAGATTCATATCGCACATGCAGAGCCATTTTTTCTGCTCCTTAAATCTTTTGTCTGGTGAGGTTTCACGAACAAATCAATGGTTGTGCACGTGCGTTATTGATCTTTGTAAATCTCTTTGCCATCCCCTGCAAACCAACAAGATGAAATGACTATTGATGTCTATGTATTTTGGAGAACGCAAACGACAGCGGCTAATTTTTGGTATTTTTCTTTGGATTTGAACGCTGGTTCTAGATATTTAGCTTGAGCAAGTTCTGAGACCAACAGACGCGCTGAATAGATCTAGAAAATTGCGAAATCTGAAGGTAAACAATATAGGTTGCTTACCATTTAGCAAAAAAATCTGGAAATTTCGGTACACTGAAGTCAAATAGAACAGTAATTTTCCTTAAAATCCGTTCGGAAATTGTAGGCTACCTCCAGAGTTAGTCCTCCTTTTGCGTTCGGGACGGAACGGCGGAAATTTCCTCACCATTTGCTAAATTTTCCAGTTTCCAGTCTCTCATTAGCAGAAAACAGTTACGAGGAAATCCAGTTGCAAATGGTAAACGCCATCTCGTTCGCTTGGTTGCTAATTTTGGAAAAACCCTTACCATCATTCTATGGTCCTCCCAACCGGTTGATTCTGACAAATGCTAAGCACCCTTAAATTTATGCTATTCTAGGCATTATTGCTTAAACTACTCTCTATTTTTTTTTTTCGGATGGAGCCACGACCAAATTTTGAATTTGAAAAATAGCATACAGGCTGCGTGCAAATTTGCGCTTCCTTTCTGGCTAGTAACAAAAATTACATTAAGCGACCTAACTACCATAAGAATATATATGTATATGATATTTGTCTCTAGCATGTGTTTCGTTCTGATCACGCTACACAAATATCAACTCGAAATACTTAAGGAAAAGGCACGATTATCTCCGACCAACAACTTCGAGAGTGATGTATTAGCCTGCTGTGGATTTTCCCCAAAGAATTCGTATGGGCTGTTAAGAATTAATCCTCCTTCAATATTGCACCTTAAAAGCTAAATATCTTAACTGTTTCCAAGGTTTCCAGGGTCTGTGTTTGGATTCAAATCGAAAAACATGCAAAGATTATACCGTCGCAGCGATTCTCCAACAGCTCAAGAAAAAAAAAAAAATAAGAAGAAGAAGAAAGAAAAACAAATTAACTGTGCGAAAATACTCCAGTTCAGCGATTGAATTTAGTTCAAAGGCAACATTTAGCAGGTTGCGCGTATTAATGAGCTTAAGCAATGACAAACGTGACTCCGAGGAGAACGCTTAGTAAAGAATGAATTTATATTTTACCTTCGAATTTCACAATTTCCTAAATCGTTTTAGTGCGCCTATCGGTCTCAGAACTTACTCAAGCTAAATATGTGACGACAGCGTTCAATTCCAAATGAAAATTTCTCTCCCCTCCCAAAAGAAAAAATTAGCTGGCGTCGTTCGCGTTCTTCAAAATACGGAGAACTTTGTCAATTGACGTTGCTGTTTTGCAGAGGACAGCCATGACATGTGCCAAAAAAAAAAAAAAAAAACAGAAACAAAAAAAATGACACAAGTGCACAATCATTGCTCTGCTGATTGAACCTTTTGTTCGGTTGCGTTAATTCCCTTTGGCTTTGTTGTCGTGGTTTGCTTACGACCGTAATTATTTATTTCTCGGAGACCTATGTCGTATTCGAAGTAACAGCATGGTTAGCAGAACGGGATTCCACCGCTAACAATAATAACGGTAACGGCGATTAAGATGTAAGAGACAGTAGAACGGTCGACGAAACTCTTATAAAAATATATTTTCACATTTTGAGATCGCATACGGTCTGTAACTCCTCCGTAGAAGTGGCAGCTCGCGCATTACGAACGTGCTCGTATATCCAAGTCTGAACTGTAGTATATACCGACACGAGCTAAACTACCCCAAAGGAAAAGTCAACAACATTTTGTAACGTTTTCATAGGCAGCACTTTTCTATATGAATGATGGTATTCGTCAAGTGCCTTATTCACAGTTTCCACTCCAGCGAACCACAAATATTCTAGCTCAATCGATCTTAGTTGAGGTTGATGATCTTAGCATTAATCAAACAATTAATCATCAACAAATAATAAAATAATAATCAAACAAATAATCTTTCATAATAATATTTTACTTACCATCCGCATCTAGAAATGATCTCAGCCAGAAATTATTCCAGTTTGCCGCCAGACGACAAAGCAGACATAATTTATTATGCCGCTAGAAATGGCAACCGACTCGCAACATGACTACAAGTGTAGAGCGTTTTTATTATTATCATCAATATTTTATCATTATTATTATTATTATTATTATTACTATTATTTTACCTGAGCGCTACTTCTGACATACATTAGACTATTAAAAACTAATCACTGCAACGTTTTGAAACGTTCTCAAAGCCAAAGATTTCTTAGCGTATAGAAGTTGCCAGGCGTGAAATCGATACAGTTCGCTGTGTTCAGATACGTGGGAAACTAATAGTTTCTTTCTATCGGTCTTAGGTAGGGAAGACGATCTTGTAATGAGCCTGAAAAGTCCCACTAGCATGTTTTAAAGCCTCCCATTTTATAAAATAATTTAAATGTTTTTCTTCTTTACTTCGCTTGGAGCAGCTAGTGAGAATCGACACAATCGCTAGCCAGGAATCATCTCATTTTACCTTGCCATGAGACGGATAAATTATTTCGCTTTTAAAAATAGAAAGTTATTCCAATAATGATGACAAAAAGACGGGGGTTGAATTACCACTTTTTATTGCTGGTTTTCAGTGTCACGCAATTCAAAATAGATCAAAATAAAAATCAAAACCGGTCAATAGATAAAGTCCAGAATCTGGAAAATGAAAGAAGGTAAATATGCAAAGACTCTCGCCAAAATTCTAGTCACAGCAATTTTTCTTATGCGAGTTATGCGGAGAAATTTTTTACCCAAATTTATAGAGATTTGTACGGAGACGCCATGCTGATGCCCATCCGTATGGGCAACAACATGGCGGCTGGCAACCAACAGAAACATCTGTCACTGAGTTTTGCTACAAAAGCGTGAATTTTTCCCTCGAGGAACTCTAAAACATTAAAATAATACTTTTTCTAAGACATGAAATGTTCAGATAGCCAAGTTTTCTGAAATAAGTCACTTTTTGAATCATCATGACAGCTCTCTAGGTCATCATGTAAATGCCGCGTCACGTAAAAGCTTAGAAATTCAAGCGTAGTGTATCACAAAACCAAGAACCCATTCGGAGCGAAAATTTGTATGAATATTAGTTTCCAGCTGCTCTTAAAGATCATTTAAGTAAAATCTTGGGAAGATCAATAGTTTTGTAGTTCGAATTGTGGTGACATCATGTGAAAACCAGCTATTATATGGCTGTGTCTCACAAGGACTGGAACCTACCAAATTCACGAATTTGATTCGCCGAGATCGATATTGACCGCGGTCTAGATTTTCCCATCTAGACCGGCATCTCGATCGATTACATTTTGCCGTGAAAAAGTTGCAAACTAAATACAAAAGTATTGACTATTTTTTTCCCAACATATTAGTTCCAGAACTGGAGCCATAATCCTGTTCCAGAAAGTTTCCATATTATGGAAGTGCGAAACCTGATGAGGAAAAAAGTAAAGATGACGAGTTTGGCAGAATTAAGTTCAGCTTATCGCCGTTCGCAAGCAAAATGAACGAATGAAACGAATGAATTTGTTTTTGTTTGCCATGTAATGAACAGCTTATTAACCGAGCTTAGTCGATCTGTATGTGAGAATCTTGACCTCGGTCGTGTGTACAGACCTCGGTCATGATTCTCCCATACAGACCTTCTGCTCGGTTAATAAGAGCTAAGTAACACTTTCGCAATTGTCTAGATGTGTTCAGTACGCCAATGGCTCTAAAACTTGCCCAGTGTAAATATGCAACGACAGCGATCAATCTCAGATGGGAAAAAAAAAAAAAAAAAAAAAAAAAAAAAAAATAGCCGTCGTCGGTCGCGTTCCTCAGACTACGCAGAATTTGGTCATTTCAGGTTCTTGTTTTGCAGAGGACGGCAAAGAAATGTACAAGGATTTATAACGCACGTGCACAGCTATTGTTTTACTCAGTAAACCTTTTGTTTGGTGACGTTCTTGTTGCTGTCATAGTCGAGGTATGCTCCCTATTCTGCCCAATCGGCGAACAGTAGCTCCCGATGTGCTTTGATGTGTTCTTATACGGCTGCTGTTGCATCACTATGCTTGTTTGGTTCGTACTAAATTGCAAGGTTCTGCATGCGAGAGATGCTTTCATTTTAATTTTCTTAGATATCTAAGTGATAGCTTTAGGGATATTTTCGGATGTAAGCGGCACGGCTATTCTAAGACCAAACTTTCGTGCGCTTGCAGCTTTCTGTAAGAACTTAATTAAAGACTTAAACTGTGCGAATGCAGTGGCAGCTCGGCATCCTTGAGTGGACCATGCACCAAAAAAATGCGCACAGTGTGACAAATGTTCAACGGTTTCCAGCACTTAGCCTTTGATGGGTCGTTATAACCACTCTTTATCACTTCATGCTATAATCATGGTATCAAAAACCTGCCCAATCATTGGTAAACACATTGGTATCATTTTCGTTATATGACCTGCTAAAAAGACCCTTAAGTACGGCTTTAGGGGCTTATTAATTAAAAAAACGAGGTGGTGAAATTTATTTCATAAAATCAAATTTTGACAAGCATGATGAGATGCAACTTTTGGAAAAATTTTAAAAAATTTTGTGCATAGCCTCAGAGCCACCTTAAATTTTGAAAACTTTGATTGTAAATTTTTAATTGCTATATTTGATTTGAACTTAACATACAGAGTTGTAGTTTCGGTATGACATCGAGTTTCGACTTGGAAGTATTGCGGTATTTGGCGATATTCTTTGCGATACTGTGGCATTTACCGAATTTTTTGCGGTATTGCGACGCTCAGAACCCCCCAATGCCCCCCTCAGTATGAAAAGTCCTTCGTAGGACGGGTAATGAATAATATTTAATCAAGACGAAGGACTTTTCTGAAAGAATATAGGACTGCATGCTGTCCCATGATTTGGAAATCTTGGATGAAAGCATTTTTTAAAGAAAATTTGTGCGCAGATTAAAAGTTTCCGTAAATTCGAAAAGAAGAAATCGAAAGAAACCAAGAAAATCATTTGCATCAGATTCCCATAAAACTACTATAATTTCTGATGCGTGATGTCTGACGGGTCACAATGGCTTCCTAAGCCGTGATGAGATGGTTTACATGTATATAAGCAATATCTTCCATTTGGCGCGGAAATATGCTCGGATATTTGTCCGCGGATAATATCCGTTCCGAGAAGCGACCAGTTCTCTGAGAGCGAAGTAATTTTCTAATGAACAATGAAGTAACATCAATATTGGTGAGCGCTGTAAAATTTGCAGAAACCTTGAACCTTCGGGGCAGGTTCAGTTTTGGACAAATTTGTGTCCAAAATCAGTTCAAAATTAAGTGCGGCCGAATCTTTGAGACAGTCGACTCCCGATAACTCGAACCTTGCACTAACTCGAACCGAAATTGCTTGCCCCCTGGATTTCCGTCATACATTTCCTGTAACTTTACCTTTACCTTTTAGAGCTGTATTGCTTTATTTTCACTCGACGTCTCTATTCTGTAATTTAATAATATACATGAAAAAATTACTCGATTCTGATTGGCTAAGAGCAGTGCAGTTCAAGTGTAACACCAGTGCAAAAAGTGTAACACCAGTGCAAATTACACATCGTAATTCTAGATTATGATTGGCTGAATGAAAATAGGAAATTTTCTAAGCCAATGATATTACATAAAATGATGACGAAAATTTAGTGCAGAAACTTTGAAAAAAGTTTTCTCGAATGAGAAAAAACGGCCTCAAGAAAGATCTTCCGGCATTTCCTCCACGCAATTTCTTTTTCATGTTTATATTATAAATAAGTAATCATACGGTTTTTCTCGTTCAATTTGGAATTAATTAGCACTTGTGAGTTTTTAAAAAAGCTGCAATTGCACTCGCCGAAGCGGCTCGTGCATTTCAGCTTTTTGAAAAACTCACTCGTGCAAATTAATTCCAAATTGAACTCGAAACCGTATGATTACCTATACAAATTTGATTAAAATGTACACTGCATGAATAAAAAAACATCAAACACCGTTGTTCCCAACTCCCGACAACTAGAAACTATATCAGTTTCCCTTGAAGGTTCGAGTTATCGGGAGTCGACTGTAGTAAAGCCGGAGAAAAACGTGAGAATAAAATGAGGTGACACGCGAGGACACGCGACTCTTAGTACGCCTCACGTGCCTATAATGACCAGCGGCTGTGTCCTTCAAGGGAATGCGTAGTAATACCGACCACGCGAGAATCGTTCTTTTTGCAAGATGGCGTCCATGGAGAAGGAGTTTTTCTGGGGTAAGACTTCTTGTTGATGCTATTCAGCCGTGACTATAGTCTTATTTTAAAATCCGATCCACCACAGGCTGTGAGCTGAGCAAGGACAGAAAGGAACACAGTTGGGACTGTGAAGACGAAGAACTCAGTAAGGCAGATATTGAGCAGAAACTGGTAGTATCTCAGGTGCGTTTATCAACGTTCCACGTGCTTACGACGTTTACTTAGCTAAATGGTGTTTCTGCAGTCGCTAAAGTTTTGTCGATGTTATCGATTAGCAATATAGGTTTAAGAGCTGTAGGCACTGTTAAGGTAATCATAATCTAGGAGCTGGTCAAGCTAGCGCTGTTAAGATTTGAATTAAGTTTATTTGCACGGAAGAACTTGTTTACAAAATATTGAACAATTTTCCGTGAAATGGTTGAAGTGTTACCACACTCGTGTTGAAAGGGCAGGTGAAGCAATATCTTGGTTAAGAGCGTGAAGTTAATAAGGGAACTGATATTTAAAGCTACATGTAATGTCAGAGATGTCTAATAGCTTAATTTGCCTGACTGCAAAATCTACTAGCCCCCTGGCTATCAGACATAACTTTTTTTGCATGCTGCCCTGGTAACCAGAGAAACCAAAGGAAAGTGTTGGATAATAAATCATGACACATTTGATACTATTTAGACATGATTATTTGTTTTTTCAAGATGTGTTTCTGCTCAGATCCAACAGACAGTATTCGTTCTTACTCTCCCCTTTGATATTTACATGTACATCAACGATTCTCATTCTGCAGGCTTGTCTAGGGTTAAAAGCCAAAGCAAATGAAAAAAATCTGGTGCAGGTTACGACAACAGATAGTAGTGATAGCATGGTTACATTCACAATTCTCTCCTTAATGTCTGGAAAAACTGATCAGGTTTAGTATCTTTGTTTGCCGTTTTTGCAAATACTATGTTAAGCCATTGATTAAACATTATTGCTTTAATGACTGCATAATTTTTGCTGTTTAGTATGTATATAATCATTACGAAGCTTCCAAACTTTGGTCACTCTTTGTCGTATGTCACACACTTTCTGTGTACTTCAGTTTGCATTTGCTCCTCAGTGTTTTAGCTGGTTAATTTGGGATGCTACAGAGTAAACTGAAATATGGTTGATGAAGTGTAAATGTATGGTCAAAAGAATTATTAAGGCGATGACAAATAAGGAAAATACTAAATAAATACAATGTGAGCAAAACAAACTATTAAACCTTTCAGCACCCTCTCAAAATTTCTTTACATAGAAGTACAACAGTAGACATGATGTGTGTCAGTTAAACCTACGATGTAGTGAATATACAGCTCAAATTATAGCCTTGTTACATTTTGTAAACACAAATTTCTCTGTAGCTTAGTGCATAAACCTTGGGAGGTCATGTAGGAAAGAATCCTATTGGTCCTGAAGTCATATTTGTTAGTTTGTCCCATGGTGAACAGCATATTGTTTCACTACTGAGCTTATAATTTACTATATCTTTCTTATTATTATTTATTGCTGATGTTTTCCTTCTTTTATAGTGTCGACTTAGTTTGGCATTCCCATCCTCAGCCACCTTTAAACTCATCGAGGGTAAGAGGACTGCTCAGTTTTCTGTTAAAGCTGTTTTCTTAGAAAATACATGTAGGTCCTTGCATTTAATTTGTGCATTCATGAACCACTTTTATTATCATGTATGATATAGATACATGTAGGACCCTGCACACACTCTGATTGGTCAAAAACCCATTTTTTATCAGAGTGTAAAACATAAAAAAGTGCGTTTTTTGCCACATTTCCTCTATTATTATAAAGCAAATGAAGAAGCCTAAGCTGTGTATTACACTGTGATAAAACACTTCCGACATTTGAGAACACTCGTGTTTTCAAATGCCTGTCGTCTTTTATCACAGTGTAATACACAGCTTGGGCTTCTTTATTTGTTCAATAAAACTTACATGTAATGATATACCGAGTGGTAGCAATTTATAAATTGATATCCCACATACTGAAAAATATTTCACTCATTCACCGTGCTTGCTCATGAAATATTTTTCAACACTCGAGAGAAATTTTGTATCTCCATGCATGCACAGCCATGTAATATCCTCTATACATTTAATAGCAACAACAACATCATACATGAATTTTTTGTTATGGAAAACCAACAGAAGTTAAAATATTATCAATAACAGTAAGCCTTGTACAGCATTAAACTAACCTACATTGTCTTTGGGGTCTTTCCATGTGTCAGTGCATACATGTACACCATGAGAAACCTTGACAAGATCAATTTGTCCCGTAATATTACCTGAATTGTGTTACAAGGTACATATACCTGTATGTGTTACTTTTAGACAAGATACGATGCAGTAAATTGTTGGGTTATTTAATGACGTATTTATTGCATTTTTTCAGGTTCTGGACCTGTCCATTTGACTGGCTCTGTTTACCAAGGTAAGACTGGTTTTAAGGCACTGTTGTTTAGTGAGGACGTATACACATGTATACATGTACAGTACATGTAAAAGTTGCATTTTGTGTTTACCTATCAACTGTCATGCAGTAGCTGTACAGTCTTTCATGATGATGCTTCTACCATTTTACTCTTAACATTACTATTTGCAGAACTATATTTATTAGATGATGATGACGAAGAGAGTGATGGAGGTATGCATTAAACTAAACAAATTAATATCTGGTTTGTAATTAAAATCACATCAAACGTTTGCTTAAACAAATAGCTTCTGAGACTTGTTCTGTAGTTCTGGTTGGAGACATGAGTACCAACATGGAGTTGGAGAACCTACGCTGTATTGTTTTGCCTAATTTGAGAACAGCAGACATTTCGTTTGTGTGTAGAACATGTACATATATCTGGTAGAGCAAACTATACATAGATATTAATTGATAATGTTGAAAAGTAAAACAGACAAAAAACAAACAAACAAACAAACAAACAGGCAGCAGTTCTGGTTTATAATCTCCTTGGGTAAATTACTTTTCGAATGAACAAAATGCTACATGTACTTGGTTCTCTTAGAAGTTAATCTGTTCATTAATGTCATTGAAGGTAGCTACACACAGGTACTTGTCCCAGACTTTTTTTCTGTTTAGTTTAGACTCAAATGGCTGTGAAATACATGTTGCATGTATTTACTGTACCCTGAGAGAGAACAAAAGTTATACAATGTTGCTGTAACTGTTTAAAAGCTGCTGTAGTAATATTCGTACAGATGTTCTGAACATACATGTATTAGTGCAGAGTTTTCAGTGAGCGATTAACAGTTGTATCAATTTTGCTATTATAGATGGTGATGAATTAGTGAAATCAGAGGCTAAAGTTGGTTCAAAGGTACATTTTACAGGAATATAATCATACAGTAACTAACTCGGCTCTGTGCATCCTATTGGTTATGAGCTCTGATTCATGAATAGTAGTGATAAATGCACAGTTTTTGTTCTCAGTAGGTCTTGTATGTGTTATGTCAAATGCTCAAAATTCACTGCCAGGCCTCATTTGCAAGCGTGGAATTTTCTCAAGCTTAAAGCACCTTCATGTTGTTTTCATATGAGTATTCTTTTTCTCTTTGCTACTTAGAAACCATAGGGAAAAATAATAATTAAAAGATCTTTACAAGTCATAGCGAAAGCATGCGAATGTGCTGTTTGACTTTGGTTGTAATTGACTGGTATGGCTTGTCAAGAGTGTTGTATGCCATATTTCATAATAAGCACTTGACTGCACTTTGCACTTCATTACATTTCTACATTGTAGACAAATGCAAAGTGAAGCCTGGAGAACTGGACATCTCATTAACATAATAGGCTTTGAGAAGTGATGGACAATCTTTATTATTTTATTATTTTTATCTGCCATGGGAAGAAATTGAGGGGTGCCCTTTTATATAGTTACATCTAATGTACATTTGTTGTGTCGCTATTGTTCATGATCACTAACAAGTCAAGCTTGTTTACTTGTAGAAAAGACCTCTTGCATCTGAGACTCCCAAGGGACCACCAAAGAAGCTTGCTCGTGTTGAAGTTGGTAAGAATTTGTTTGAACCCTTGTACAGTATTGTGATGCCATAAGGAATGATTAGATGCAATGTTCATTGTAAGCGGCTTTGTGCTACAACATTCAGGGCTTCAGCCTTGCTTTCAAGGTGTTCTTTCTTCACATATACAGCAGCTTTTGTGATCATGGACAGTAGTCAGCTTCTCCAGTTTTTCACTTGCGGATTGTGACAATTGTTTTGCAAATAATAAATCACAGTTGTTTTATTGTCCATAACAAAACAATCCTGCACAATCGATTTTTTTTCCTGGCACAATTTGGCCCCAAAATCCAGCACAATATGATTTTTTCCTGCACTCTTGTCAGAAGCCCAGTCAGATTAACACAACAGGCCCCATGTGTACAAAGTGTAGTAGATCTAGATAACCTTATTTACTACAAAAAAAAGCTATCCAAAGGTCAAGTGTGGATAAAAGAAGCTGTGATCTCAGCTGGATAGTGATTAACCCTGGGATAGCAGTATCCAGTCTTTGAGCAAATTTGCCCAGTAGTTCTGGGACACTGGGCTAGGGGAAAATGTACCTCTCAGATTAAGATTATACAAGGTCTATTGCCATGTATTAGGCAGCATCATGCCATGCTAGTTCATGAAACATCTAACAACATATTCCTTGCAGCTCAACCAATACTGCAGAATGTTAATAGAGTGTGGTATTATAGTGATTGTGCTCCTTTATTTGCACAAGTTACACGAAGTTAGTGGCAAGATGCTCATAATTCACCTACATGTAGACCATATATATATATATATAATTTTTTTTAGATGAAGAGGAGAGTGAAGAAGATGATGACGATGATGATGATGAAGATGATTCAACTGAAGAATCCACAAAAATGGCAGTCGATAACAAACAAAAACAGAAAAAAACAGAGGAAACTCCAAAGACAGCTGTAAGAAATGTTCAGACATTGATTGTTTGTCATTTAACAGAACATTGGAAATTTTGGTTCTGTTATGTCATGTACAGTTGTATTTAAAAAAAGGCAAATAAATAAACTTTGTTTCAAGCCTTTAGCTACACATGTAGTTAAATACAGCCATACCACTCAAGCAGAAGTGAAATAAACCCTGTTTAGCTTTAGTTGTGTAACTACCTGCATTAGGAGTTTATCCTCTCTAAATAAAGATTGATTGATTGATTGATTAGCCTGGACATTTTTTTGATTTTTCTACTTTTGTTGCAGAAAAATAAGCCAGAAGATAAGGATGTCCAGGTACAGAAGAAGGATGCAGAGGAAGAGAGCGAAGAGGATGAGGATAGTGAAGATGAGAGTAATGATGATGACGATGAGGAGGAGGAGTCAGGGGAAGACGAGTCTGAAGAGGATGAAAGCGATGAGGATGATGATGATGAAGACGAGGATGAAAGTGACGAGGAAGATGAAATTACCACCAGTCTGACGGCAAAAAAAACAGTTCAGGTTTGAGGGAGTGACAGAGCTAATCTTTGATAGTCTTTTTAATTTTGAATGTTATTCACGTACATGCAAATACATGGTACCTCCGATAAAAAAATAGTAAACACTCCTCCTTGGATGTAAATACTGTTGTACTCGCCTGTCATTATAATAACTAATTTTGTACATTATTATTTTTTACAGAAGGAAGCAAAAGGAGCGAAGAAAAAGCCAGTCACTAATGTAAGTACACTTGTACGTGAATTGTATTATTACCAATTTTATAATCTTATCTAAGGCAAGATGTGCTGATGGACTGTGCATGTACAGTGTATGTGTATTCAAATACATGTACATGCACAGGCAGACCACTCCATGTGTTCATGGTTAATAATTAAAGGCTTTCGTGCAAAAAGGGCATATATAGCTCTTTAGGCCGAGTTTTATTTTTTTCAGGATTGAGCTAATTTTTGGCAGACTGACTTGTTTTGTCCTCGTATCAAACCGACCTCGTATCGAACCGGTAAAGTCCGGCCCGATCAGCGTCTTATTCGCTTGCGCTAATGAAACAACAATAAGAGAATAGTGTAATTATACATGTATGAATAATAACACTTGTATCGGTTCGAACAACTAGTGGCAAATGGCACGCTTCTGTGTCTTCATTGTGTAGCAAAACAAAAGGTTTCTTTTGTTTTTCATTCACAAACAGATCTCCAAAAGATACCCTTGGAAAACTGAGTTTTTTACCACTTTATTTCTCGAAAACGAAGCGTAAATCAACAAAAACAATTATGCAACAATGCTTTTCATGTCAAAACAAGTCAGTCTGCCTAAAATTAGCTCAATCCTGAAAAAATTAAAATTGGCCCAAAAAGCTATATACGCCCTTTTTGCACGAAAGCCTACAATTTTTACATGAAATGAACAGAATCTGTGAGAGTTATGACTAAAGCTCTGAAAATTGCGTATCTAAATTACATCTTGGTCTGAATATCCCAATAAAGCTAAATGAAAGAGTAATCGACTCGTGTGGTGTTTTTTCGCCTTCCTGGGCCGTCTGAAGCGTTATTTTACTAGATTACTTTTGGCCAGATACTGGCAAGAGGAGAGAGGGAAACAAAGCTTGCAACTTGGTGGCCTTCAGCTGCGACCTCCTCCACTTCAAACTGGGATAAACACCAAAATACTGAAAATCTCACCTGAATGGCGATGGTTGTTGATCGATGAGATTTTTCTTTATCTCTTTGCCAAATTTGAGCTTCATCCCTCCAATGTTTTTCAAGAAAATTGATGCTGAAATCAAGAATACAGCGTTCTCAATATGATTGGTGCCAAACTCAGCGACCAAAGGAATTCAAGGCATGCAGGCCGTTTCAAATCTACCAATCAACACTTGGCATACCACAGCAGCCCAACACAATGCCAAGCTGCAAGCCTTGTCTCCCTCTCTAGTCTTACCAGTATCTGGCCAAAAATAATTTCATAAAAAAATACCTCGCATGGCCCAGGAAGGGAAAAAAAAAACAACACCGTAGAGTGGTCTGCCTGTGGTATGTGCATGCACAGTCATTTGCATGATTACATATGCACTCATGTGCAGAGCTCCAGTGCACTCCATTGATATTCAAGCACCTGCTACATGTAAGTAGGCTAATAAGGTGTATTTAGAGGGGAGTACACGTCTTTTTGTGTAACTTTTCCACTTCTTGTAGGGAGTAGTCAAAGAAGATAAGAAGAACAAACAAGAAAAAAACAAGACACCAGCTCAACAGGTTAAAGGCCAATTTACAGTAGAACTACATATATAGATATACATGTACAGTACAGTACCTTTGATTTGGCAGCAACAGCAACTAGACTTTCACTCTGACTTTTTATTGCAATCATTATACTCTGGTCTGGTTTTTTTTCCCGTTGCACAGCATTGGCAACAAACCATTTGTTTTATAATAATTTTTGTAGTGGGGAAACTGAAAAAATGGACTGCGTTATAATTATTAACTAATGATGGGTGGTAAAAAATGAGCAGCCCTGCTCTTTTTGTTGGATAGTTCTATTCCGCTCTCTCTCCAGGTGCAAGCAACACCTTGTATGGAGTCTGAGTGACAGACGTTCTGCCAAATGCTTATGTTTGTCTTGAGTCACAGTTACATATTTCTATCATTATTTTCTAAATAAAGTTTATCTTGTGTTCTCAGCAGCCACGTACGCCTAAAACTGGTGCAAACAAAGGTGACGCAAAGAAATCTGGAAATAAAACTCCTCAATCAGTAAGACACTGTGATAAGATAAGAAATGCTCTGTAGACGACTTACATGTACCTACAGTGTACTGTAGTACAGGTTCTGCAGCTGGCTACAGACTGTCACTGTTAAGACTTTTGGAAATAAAATTATGTCAATGTCAAAATGTGAGATTGCATATACAGTGATACACAACTGCGTACATATCCATGTTGTCAAAATAAAAAAAAAAATACTTCACAGGTCTCCTGCTTATTATCATTTTGTACGATGTAGCTTACCAACTACAATACTAGGTATGAATTCATGTCTTTAGCAATGCAGCTACATGTAAGGAAAAACTAGGCAGGCTCATTGACAAAATCAACCAGCTTTTCAGGCCTATTTACCTTCAAAATTATCTCAAATCTTTGTCATAAAATGGATAGAATGTTTTCGTGTTATTTTTCAACACAAATCTCGATAAAGTTAGTACTTTTGTTAAATTACACTGGCCTTACTTTCCTGTAAAAATAACACATTGAACCTGAGAGCTAGAAAAATCACACGCGGGATGAACTGTAAGTTATGTGTATGTCTGTTTTTTTTTTTTTTTCCAGCTCGACATGGACAAAATAAAAGAAAAGTTACTGAAGGTTAGTGAGGTCTTAACTATACAACAACTTAGGACCTAGGTGCTACAGATCTCAGTTGCATGTCTGTGCCAGTGCACTGTTCCAACTCGCCATGCTACCTAAGGCACATTGCACCAAATAAGCTGTAAACATTCATTTTGCATCCAACTTAGCTGTACAAGTTGATGAATTCTTGTCTTTTTTTTTTCTTCAAGTAACCATAACAATTGTTACATCATGCAAATTTTACTTTGAGATCTTCATAAATGGCTGCTAAACTAATCTGTCTAAGTCTGAAAATGCAATATCCGATGCTCCAGTTTGAACGCGTAATACCTGAAAATCACTATTTCCTTGATTAATGAATAGCAGATGGTAAACATGGTATCCTTCGTCCAGTACTGGAAGAGATAAATCCAAAAGTATTGTCAAATTTGCTTGAAACGATAATGGGTTGAGGTGTGGGGCAAGAGGTCTCCCGTAGGTGCCACACCCTTTTCTCGCTTCCAATCCCCTCTTGTCTAGAAATGTTGTCCCGCACTCCCTTTCTGACAAACAAGAGGAAAACAGACTGCATGGTCTAAACTCTCACCTTGCCTTCGATTTGATCTGGACATCACAAAAAATCTCAGTCAATAGGTGTTGATTGTGTTTCTGCTTTGTTTTCAGACGCCAAATCTTCCAAAGAAAGTGGACAAATTTAAGAACTACTTGAAGCATTCGCACAAAGTCACAGATGAAGCTGTAAGTACTTCCAGTCCTTCTTTTACATGTCACTCTTACTACTCTTACAGTGATCATCACTTTATCTAACTCGAGAATATAAAATAATTAATTAATCGATATAACTGGTAAGAAATGATGATATGAAGATAATTAAATCTTGTTAATTACATGTAGGCAGTGACTGAAGTGGTTATAGGGAAAAAAATTCGATTTCCCATAACGGGAGTACTGAACATGTACGTTCAAATGAGACAAGCTTCAGGCGTACTTTTATACACTGTAACTCGAAAATGGTTATTTTTAAGTAGACAGGTGAAGGGAGAATATGCTAAGTTCTTGCTATTGATAGGCCAAGGGGATGCAAAAGTCTACTCATGTATCGATTTTAGTATAGTTCTGTTGATAATGCGGACTGTTGTCGAGACTGAATGCAATTTGGGGTCAGTCAGTCTTTTTCGCTTTATATTCATTTAACTTTGGTCAACCGCAAGTTCCAAAGAGTATCCTCCCAATGGAGCACGAAGGAAGTCAACCAACCCAAACCAAAGGTTGATTCCAGTAAAACGTGGCCTTAGTGTACCATCGTCTGCCGAACTAGAGGAAAAACAAAAATCAACGCCCTACCTTACCATGCAATGATTCTTGATCCAGAAACGCGACGGAAAGATTCTTTAACCGTTTCAACTGTATTTGGATTTGTATTTTTATTTCTCTTGGTCTCCGGAGAGATTAGTGTAGCTTCCAGGCTAGATAGAATCAGAGAGGAGTCTTTAGTCGAGACAGAAACGCATTATTTCATACGCTTATTTTGATCACGCGCGCGTTTTATATTCCTCAAGCAGGCCTGTTTGTTTCTTTGCAGGAGTTAACGAAACTCTGGGACTGGGTAAAGGCGAACAAGTGACACAAAGGCCTGGCGTTATTATTCAGAAAAATTAAAGAACGTTTTATTAAACATTTTGCTTCCCTTGTTTTTAATAAATTCGTTTTTTTTTTTATCTTGTTCAGTTTGGACTGGTGGAGGAGTGGGACTATTTTCCGAAATAACATCGTGGGTTTTATTGTAATTAAATTTTAAAGGCAGTTTTGAATCAACTTGCTCGGGGAGGATGGTGACAATTTCATGTGTTAGAAGCGGGACCGAGTCAGTGCATCCAGGAGACTGTTGGTGCGTTCCTCCCATCTCCCTCCCGCGCCCGGCTTTTGAGAGTCTCTTTTGGTCTCGCTATAAGTAGTGGCCAGAGTACGTCGGGCAAAGTCGCCTGATATTCCGCGGAGCGCGGAGCGCAACAGAAAGGTGTGATTAGGTATTAATAGTTTGGCTATTCTTGCGTTCAAGGTGTCTGCGTGCAGTTTTTCCCGAGCCGCCGAACATTTTCATTTTAGCGGTTAATCAGATCGAAGTGAAAAATGAAGGGGGAAAAAATCACTAGTTATTGACGATGAAAGAAAATCTTAATCAATAAATCTTATATTTACTATAAAAAAATACCAATGACTTAAACTACGCTGTATTACAAATGGGGTATGCAAGACGAAATCAATTCTGTACGTTTGGTTTTGGAATAAATCGCAAAAACAAATAAACTAGTTTTTGCGTAATGATTATAAATGGATGACAGATGGATACTAAGTCGATGATAATGCTTGCAAAGTCGTTACAAAATGTGTCTTGAGGCCTAGAACGGCTTGGTTTTGATTTTTAGAGTTGTTTCAAACATCGTGAAAACGACCCGACGGACTTTTTTAAAGTGTTCACTGCACATGCTCGGTAATGCAAACGAGTTTATGCGAAGGTTTGAAAAACCATGTTAACCTGGCTTAACTGGAACACTACGCACATTGTACTTTGTTTTAAAGGAACGTAATAGCGTTAAACGAAAGCGTTAACATAAAAAGAAAAGAGTTCAACTCTTACAGAATTGATGTGTGACTCTGTGGTGACCTACAATGAATTATATGTCCAGCCGTTTCAATGTCTGGACACCAATATGGCTGCCGTGACGTCATGTGAAAACACCTGTGTATTCTTGGCTCAACAAGCCCAGCTTTATTTAGTCTTGAGGTGATACAATGAAAGCTTGATTTTTAACTCACAAGCCATTTTTTTTTTGGATGAGGACGCGGAGAAGGGGAAAAAAAATTACAAGATTGGGAAAATTTGACCACGGTGATGGAATGCCACAGTTAAGGGTGGTCTCATAAGAGCTATTCCTTCAGCTTATCTTGATTTTTACTAACTACCCTATCAACCGGGAGGTGCGGTGGCCTCACTGTTAGTGCGCTCGTCTCTAGACTCGAGCGGTCTCGGTTCGCATCCTAGCAGGGACATTGCGTTGTGTTCTTGGGTAAGACACTTGTCTCTGAAAGTGCTCTTTACGCCCAGGTGTATAATAGGTACCGACGAATTTAATGCTGGGGGGCAGGGGTAACCCTGCGATGGACTAGCGTTCTATCCAGGAGAGGGGGGAGTAGGAATATTCCTAGTCGCTCCATGCTACAGAAACAGGAGATATATAACTCCAGCCTGATGAGCCAGCTGGCTCCTATGCATGAAGAGTAAACCTTTATCTAATGTGCTATATCAACGTCACGTGAATGCTGGAACGACTGGCAATCTTGCGTGGAAATGTAAAACCACGGTGTAGTAAATTTAATCACTTGCATCTCTTATTTCATGTATTTAAAAGTTAAACCACAAAAACAGAAACGGCGGGAAATACAAAGAGCGAACAAATATTCCTAGTTAAGTAATAATAGATAAACGGTTTTCTAATAATATGTTTATTTCATCATTTACATGAAGCACTTGATCAGCTTTGATTAAAATCTACTTGTTTCCAGTACATATACACATAATTATACATAATGTTACACATAGCCCTAGCGTGACGGATTGACACTGAATCATTGCGTCTACGTCGCCTCAAAGAACCGCGCCCCTAAACGTTTGTTACACAGATTTATCCTGGATTACTAGTAAGCATATTCCACTTATGAAAATGGATCTTTCCCTGTCTATTTAAAGTGTCTTAGCGTTAAAACCAATTGTTTTTTTTTTTCTTTTTCATATTGAGTAGAAGCAAATAGCCAGAAGTTACCAAGTAAAGTTTACACAAGGCTCGTTTTATTTTCGCGAGGGTGACATGGACATTACTGTAGGCTCTTACATAAACGTTGCTTGACTAATCATATTAACAAATAAAACATGATATACTTAAAGTTCATACAGACCTTAAAATACAGTTAAGCGATAAATAACAAACAAACAAACAAACAAAAAAAGGAAATGTTGCAAGATTGTGTTGAAGATATCGAATTTCTATAAATTAGGATTGATTGAAGAAACGTCTTGGAAATATGGGAAAGAAAACGATTGATGATAGCTTTTATTTCAGCTACTATAAGAAGTGTTATATAACTACTATACAGTTCACACCCCCGCCTTCATTACAGAAATAATCTTTGGCAAAACAACTACTCTACGCGGCTGAGAAATTGCCGATACCTCAGTCTTTTATTGCCTGAGGTAAATTAGAATATTCGTATGACGAACATTCGTATAGAAACTCGTGGCTTACAGTGCCAGATATATTTTGAACGTATAGCGAATTGTTGAGAAAGATTAACAAATTACAGCGATTGACATTGCTCATACTTTTTTAAATTTACATTTAGTAGGACAGTTACACCACTTACAATACTCCAGCTACTTAAAAAACAGTACAGCATAGACTTAACTTCGAAGCTACAGCTACAGCTATTTACAGTACTTTTACAATACTCCCGGGAGGGTACTCCCAGAAAAATTGGATGGGGGTGTGCGGCTCGCTTCCCAGAATCCTTACCCTATTTATGACAAAAATCTGCGATATTCAACATCCTTAAATCAAAACTCTGTTTCAGACCTACGTTATAATAAGTTCCCTAGTACAGTCCAAATGTTAAATTACCGTAAACATAATTTGTGAAGGGCTTTTGTTGATTTTCTTTTCGATAATGATGAAAAAAGTGGCTTCTTCTTAAAAACATACCCATATCAAGGCTAGAGTGCAAAAAGCATACCTTATTTATGACCAAAATGGCCAAGATCAGCTGAAATCGATGCCCTATTTATGACGAAAACGGCTGAAAAACCATACCCTTTGGAGCCGCACATACCTGTAAGCTCATATAAGGGAGTACCCCTCCCCCACCGGGACAATACTACGGCTTCTAACAAATACTAACATTACTAACTAACCCAGCGTACTAATGAACCGTGTAACTCATTGCTTACAAAATCGTAACATAACTTACATTACTATCTTAAACATGCAGTACTTATATTGCAAAATACCGTCACAAGGGCAATAGAAAGTTACACAGAAAGAAATATATTGCCCACTCTTGACTACTGTTACTCTATAATTAAATAACAATCTTGCTAAAAGTATTCAGACACTTAACATCCATCTGTATAAGCATTATATATTATATATATTTTTTTCTCTCTCTAAAATGAAGTTTCACTCTGTGTGCTATTCTTCATTGTCACACCATTCGTCTCCTTTCCGTCCTCTGTAGGAAGGGAAAAAGCGATAAAAATGTATTCACTGAATTTATAAATATAAGGTTTCGAAGAGGCTGTCTTTCAAAGGGTCAAAGTGTATGCGACAATGCCGAGAAGCATTGTGGGTATTGATAATTTACTGTTGCTCAATCGAAGCTTTTTTTCGGCGTGATAGAAAACTGTACAGACACGTGTATTGGTGCTTTATCTTTCCATGTTGCTATGACACCGCGATCCTCAATCAAGTGTAGTAACGATAAACTATTATGGCTACCGTACTCATGATACCTTTCGGTATTTTCGACTAGGGCCGTTGTTAAGCTGTTCCAGCAGTACAGTATTTCTTTGAGAGGAGTTGAAAATTGGTACGTTTAATGGTGGAAATAGTATAAGGAATATGAATATGAATTTGACGGAATATGTGTTGTGTCAATACTGCACTAGATGAGAAACATCTTGAAGAAAAATCGAAGAAAGATATGCATGTTTCAGTAAAGCAGTAGAAACAACAAACCAGCAACAACAGTTGTTAACCCATGTTACGGTAAAGCACATCAGTATCATACTGGTAAGATGGTGGGGGCCCTTCACAAGATGTGATCATGAGAATCTAACGCGTACCAGAATCATGTAGAATGTTGACTCTGGAGATTCTTTCCATAACAGGTGTTGTATTGGGATTGGAGGCTGGTGTTGTTCTCGTCTTAGAATCTGCTCTGGGTTTTGCAAACAACTTCCGAGTAGCATCGTGAACCTTAAAGACATTGAAATATGAATTAGTACTTGTTTCGTTTTCCTGTGCATTTTATATTAGGTGAGCACGATTGGTTGAAAGGTTCGACGACAGCGGCATTGTTTCTGAAAAAACAAAAAGGTGTTTCTTTACAGTATTCCCCTCTTTATTTGGCCATCTTGAATCAATTTTCAACTCGTGATTGCGTGAGCAAGTTACGGGGTTGTAGTGATGAATCAGATTATGCAAACTGGGCTTGGTTGATCATCTGTTAAACTTCCCATCTCAATTCCGCTGTTTTTCAGGTGCATATATCGTTTGAAATCTCTAGGATAATCTGTTACGTAACTGCGAGTGTTGTGCTAAAAATGGAACTGTTAGTTCAAATAACTCAACTTCAACTTCTGGTGAATTTGTTGATCAGCGAAAGTGATAGTGATGGTTCAAATTGTGTTATGACGTTGGTTAAGAGTTTTTAAATAACCTCCCTTTTGTTGGTATGAAGTCTAGAAAAGATTTCTGTGAAAGTTTGCTGTCAGAATCATTATTTCAGTTGAAGAAACTTTGGTTATTGCTTATTGTAATTTCTCCTCTTTAAAATGGTAACATTAAGTGGGGCAGAGAACCAGCTGACACCACAAAATTTCGCTGAGGGATGAATGAACAGGTATTAAAAATTTCAACATTGCGTAGTAAATAGTCTTTTCAAAATTCTGAAGAAAAACTCTCAGGATGACGATGGCATCCTTCCTTAACCCCGAAACATGAGTCCCCCCGTGCACACCATTGACTTATGTTACCTGGTCATGAAGGACACAATGAAAGATGAAAAACACAACTCCCTGTAGAAATACAACGGCAACAACGCAGAAGAGCAAGTTAGTTAAAGACGTTGACATGAATAAAATTTCCTCAGGCAACCTTGCAGTTCTTGTTTTAGAACAGATTAAGGTTTCTAGCTAAAAAGCAAAGAAACGAAACAAACGAACAAAAAAACAACAAAAAACATAAAAAATAAACTAGGGAATGAGGAAGTTATGCCAATCTGTGCCTTCAAATTGCGGAAAGAAGGTATCTTAGTATCACTACAGTTTTTTTTCTTTTTCTTTCTTTTTTTTCCTTTTTTTCTTTTGGATCGCAGTCATAAGCTTTAAAAGTTCAGCAAGCATAGTTATCGGCGTGGCTCGTTGACTCTAGCTTCCTTTCCAAAAGGACAAGTAACTCAGACAAAAATATGTAGAGATAAGAAAACAAGCAAACACTCAAGTGAAGTAAGGAAAGGGTCTCTCTATATTTTGGAAGGGTGGTCTAACTTAAAATAATTATATTTCAGATATCGCTCACAAGCTTGCATAGGGTGAAGTATTTGTACGAAGAATTTCATTATTAGTTTCAAGAACTTTGCAGCTTGTTCACGTGCCATGATATTACAACGAAACAATTAACATTTTTTTCAAAATCCCCGTTTAGGATGACGTATAGCCAGGTTAGTTTATTACCCTTTAAGTTACATCTAAGACTTGAAGGGTCATATTTTTAGGGCATGATTAATCACGTAACTGCTTAAAACTGAGTTAAACATCGGAAAGTTTTATTTCGTATCTAAATAAAAAATTAGAAGCCGTTTTGTTTTTTGAAGAAAAAGACCAAATCTAGAAAAAAACTGATCAAAACATCATATAAAAGCGAGACCCATACCTTAATTCAGGTGAGTAACAAAGAAAAACAACAACAAGAACATACCTGGGTGGAGTTGAGCAAAATGAAAACGTATCCCAAAGCAAGATGGAACTCGACAAAAAAGCCCACTACATATGTGACACCCAATAAGGGGAGTAGGGCGACAATGCTTCTTAGACCTCTCCTGAGAAGTTTGAAAATATGGGAGGCGTTGTTAAAACAAATAAAATTAAATGTAATTTCTTTAGTGAACAAAACATATAAGCTCGTGTTCCTTATACACAAAACTGACATGCTTTTGCGTTCAGCTATTGAAATCTCGATACTGTGGAGAACTGAAAAGACAACAGTTTTAATTAAAAAAGCAAGACACCATCTGTCGACATCTGCCTGCGTGGAACAGCCTGTTAACGCTATGGTAGTACCGGAGCCGGCTTAGAAATAGATCGATCATGTCACACTTTTTACCTTTAACTTCTAAGACAAAATAACTTAGAGTCAAAATAATGGTATTGGGTGTTCTCTCGTAGATGTGTTGTCCTCACACAGGTTCGTTTTATTAAGCCGAAGTCAAGGCATAAGTGATAATAACACTATGAAATAATATGTTTCAGCGCCGAATATTTAAATTGTTACAAAACCACATGTATTCCTTATATATGTAGTAGAAAAGAAGCTCCTCTATTAAATTTTCTTCAGTGACTTTAGTTTAACTATGGTTTGTTAGGACGCGTTAGTTTTATTATATCAGCTTACTTGGTGACTTTCAAGTGGTCGTTGCTGTATTTGCTAGCTATTTTCCCAAAGATTACACGGAGAAGAATCGCAAACAACATCATATTTGCCTGCCAGAAACAAAATAGTTCATTAATTTATTTATTTATTAAAAATAACCTGAAAAACGTTATACTAGGCAATTCTCTAATAATTGAACCAGGGTTTCGAGGCAAGTTCAAATAGGGGAAGCTATGAGTGATGGAACTCTTATTGTTTATACTGTTGGTCGATCTTGGGATGCTGGATTGTGTCGCCATGAACGTTCAAGGGTTAATGAACTCTTTCACATACCACAAGTATGACTAGAATGGGTCCTTTATAAATCCATAGACTTCCGTTTATCCAGCATCTGTAAAAAGACAGAAGAACGACATATTGCAGCATAGCATTGCACTTTCTTTTTCAATGAAAGTCGTCGTCTGCTCTTTTTTTGACCAGTCGTCCAGACAAGCCAATGTAAGTTCAATTCGTTTTTCTTTCAGGTGATTTTAGTTTCATAGTTAATGTCACATTAACATAAAAATAATAGCATTGAATTACGGGCCGATTTACTGGTCTTAAGTTAGTAGGTATTTAGCCGTTGCTAAGTAAAATGCTTGGTAATATAACCGTGTCACAATTAGTCAAATCACAATTATTTTATGGATTTCAGCTTTGCACCTTTTGGACTTATTTTATTTCATACTGCATTTGAGTGGTTTTGTGTTTGGCGGCTTGGGCGTGGTCGTAGTCGTGGCGAGGTTCTCATGTATCGCGCCAAACGCAGCACCGATCATAGTTACTAACTATGCACCGATGAAAGAAAGCCTAGAAATTATGATTTGCTGGGAGCGAGAAAGCTCTAAAACACGAGTACCAAGAGCGCGAAGATGATAAGTGCAAGCTCCTCACCAGGACTACCCGAAAGTCTGGATGACTGCTTTCAGCATAAGAAAAGAATCATACCTGGTGCGCTGTATCTCAGCAGTAAAGTTTAATGAGCCACACGTGATGTCCTTATATGGAGCCTTTCCCATATCAAAGGTACTGGGTCTTATAGCTGCTATTAATCCAACTATGACTGCCGGAAATCCTGGGGTAAGAGAGACAAGGGAAAAAATAGAGTCTGTTATATTCTCATATAATTCTTCGCTTACTTTGCGAAGAGTGCTTCGTTGACTTCAACTCACTAAAGGGTGGATATACGTATTATACATTTCTTCTTTTATTCTCGATTAGGAAATGAATACAGAAAGGTTATCTTCAAAATCGTAAGAAATGAATACTTACCCCATCCTATAACCAAGTATGCAACGTACTGTCTTTTCACTGAGAAGACTTTAACCAGCTTGATGTACAGGTTTATTCCTTCTACAAGCATCCACGCGAACAGTGCAGTGTGGAAGAAGAACTGAACGACTGTCACTGTCGAACATAGGGCCTGGAAAAACGAACAATTATTTGCAATAGTGCCATTGTTTCATTGCGGAGCTCCGGCCCCCCGGAAGGGCTCCCAAGCGGAGCACCACAACTATAGGAAGAGAACTACATGTATACGTAAAAATCATGATAGAAAACCATGCAACTCGGTTTCCATGGTCAAAATGGCTAGCGGCATGGATCGCGGGCGCGTGCACCCAACGAGGACGAAAAACGACGACAACATCGCTCAACATGGCGGCCATACTCCAACTATAGGTCGACCAAGGCACACAGCCTTGGTTTACAGCATACATCTATGATATTGAACATTCAATTTACGATCAATTGACACCGTCAAAAGAAGGTATCTGCTGACCAGAATCACGTGACCATATTGTGGGCTCAGCTTTAAAGCTTATGGAGATCTGTTTTTAAACCAGGTACTGGTTTTTCGATTGGAATGCAAGCGAGATTAACTTATTGTAATCAGGAGCTCCACTTTTAGGCCTGCCTAAATACATATGTTATATGAATTAATATCTGCCGTGACGGTTCTTTCTGTCTGGTCAGCAGGAAAGTTTCAGTTTCTATTCTCTTTTTTCTTTCAAACTGCAGTTTAAAAGTAGATCACGAGAGAAAGACGCTATTTGTTTGAAGCAGGATTTTCGAACTTTTCTACATACCACATGATCCCGTCTTGAAGCAAACAAGCTTTTGTCCAAAACATATACGAGATTTCCAAGGCCCAGGGACAAGAGGAGATTCTTGTGTATAAACAGCCTCTCTGACGTTTTTAGCCTGTGCAATAGAATCAATCTCATGTTAACTTTGTGACTATAGATTCCAACTTGGCATCCGTTTCCTATCTTGCAACTTATAAGTCGTGTTTCGTGAACCTCCACATCTAGTTTGTTGTTGTTTTTTTTATCTCGTTCCAATTTTACTCTGCGGATGGGGTTGGGGAATGCTCTCGTATCACTTGTTTGTTTAACTTGGACAAAAAATTGTCGTTCACTGTTCCGGCTTAAATATGGCCACTTGTCTGGCGTTTATTTGTCTCAAATAACCAAATTAAAGTATTTCTCGTATTTGATGGTATCTTCGACAAAGAAGGGACACGAAAATAAACACCAAATGGCAAATCGAACCAGAAGATATTTGGCTGGAGCTGGTGATGTGGAGGAAAACTTGAAAGCTAAGATGGGAGTTAGCGTTGCTGCTGAACGGGAAGGAGGCCGAATATGGCAGTGCAGGCCGAACATTTCTAACATTAAGCCCGCCTACTATCCGATTGGTGACTCCTAATTAAGTGCTGGGTCATTCCCTGCTCCACCTTGAAAACTGACACACGTATTACAGTTGGCCAAGAAAATGGCTCGATATAATGTTTGTTTTACCTCAATGCTGTCAGCAGTATGAGCGCCAGAATAACAGCTGATATTGAAATACATAACAGCACTAGCTCCATGTTGCTTTGAATTTTCTCGTGCCTGATAGATTCCTTTGACATATCTTGGTTATAAACGAACACACCCGTCCCCTAAAAAAAGATAGAAGAATGGGACTTGATCTACAAGCATGCATGCCAACAAAACAAAGTAAAATTTACGATAAAAGGTGCCTACGAATAGAGTTTTGACACCGGCCGTTATGCGCAATATTGTAACAAACCACCTCAAGCAAACTAGCACTGATAACGTATCTCTTTTTCAGACACAATATTTAAGAGACAGGACACATTTTAATTGCGTGTATTTCTAACATATTAGAACGAGAAATACTATGGGAACACAACCCGCAGGCGGTTTTTTTTTCCAAACTTCTTCCGGAGCTCTTCCTTTGCTTTCGCGAATGTTTTAGTTGCTATGATGATAGAAACACTGCGAAAATGTGTTCCATTTCTTTTATAGCAAATGCTGTAGAAAAAAAGGGAAAATTCTAGTTTATTTTGATTATGAAAAAGTAAATTCTTTTTGCTGACGCCTTTATGTCAACAGCTCAAGCTAGGTTTCTGTTTTTATGGGCCTTAAAGAAGTACGGCTCATAGCTCACTTTTCTACAAGGTGTTTTCTAAAATGCATTTGGATAAAAGTGCAGTTCTTATCTTCTGATAGGTATTGAAGCATTTCAAGCATGTTGATCCGCGCCTGTAATTTGCTTTACCTCGTCAAACGCCACACTTGTGCAGTTATTAGCTCTCAGGGCGTCCTTTATTTCTTGATTGGTGAGCTCCTTAGTCTTCAATGAACGGTTCCACAGGACAAAAAAAGTAAATAGATAAGTATAGCAATAATAATAAATAGAATTCTTCTTGTTGTCTACTTTCGACATTATGCCGGACAACATATATGTGGACTGGTATAGATTTAACCACAACATGCTACGAATGATATAGACGATAAGTAAGGATTCAAACTTGGTGGAGTCGAATCTATGGTAACATTTCCACATCTCAAAAGAAATCATTAACAATGGAAAGTGGATGAAATTCACGTCCACCTACCGGCCTGTTAATTTCAATTCACTCAAGCTCATTCCATGGGACGAAGAATTTTCATATCACCCGGAACCACTGCAGCTGACTTGTGCCTGATCAAATCAGCATATGTTCAAGAACTTTGTAGGGGGATGGATCCTTGTATCCTTAAGGCATATCCCAAAGCATCGTTCTTTAAAAATACTCTAAGTGGATCAGTACCACTGCCGATTATTATCTGTGCCATATTTCATACTGCGGAATATCAGTCACCGCAAAATTATCTAAGGTGTCTGCTTTCATAAGGTATTTCTTATAGAGCCGTTGCTTGGGTTTAGTCCATTTGGCTTGTCATTTTATGTGCACAGGCTTGTAACCAAGTTTAAATGCTGCAGACGATAGGCCCAATCCACACTAAGCCGGATGAATTTGAAAATGGAGGTTTGACTCTGATCAACCCATCAAATGTTTTACTCCACACTTCGAGGGGAAATTTCAAAACGCAACAGCCACCGGTCATTTTGGAATTGTGTCTGAGGAAAACTCGGTCAGGGAACATGACTATCGTGACGTCATCGTTTTCGAGAAGCTCCGTATTCAAAATGGTTTTTTCCACACGAAAACGAAATGCCGGTTCTTTCAAATTCCTCCGGTTTGAGGGTTTCGAAACACTCCGTTTTCGTGACGGATTAGTGTGGATGGTAGGCCTAGCGTAGAATCAAATTTCTCTGGCGTAGTGTGGATGCTGCCTTAGACATGCATGACATGCGCTTGACTTACCAAGTTTTCATTTTTAGTTATATTCTTGCTTGGGCTTGTCTCGTTTCTTATAGTCACATTGTTGCTTTTGTTGGTAACTTTTGAGGTAGGTTTAATCACCTCTGGTGGTATACGTGGAGCCGTATTTAACTTAACAATCAGTTTTTCCCTTGCTATGGTGAATGTTGGGGCAACTGGTTTGAAGTTATCTACTACGTTGGGCTCTGTTCTGTGAAATTTAAAGAAATTATCAGTGTAAATTGCTGCTGTTATTGTGACCTTCAAGTTTTGTTTATAAAAAGAAAATGACATTTGGCCAGGAACAAACGGCTGCGGCTTTAGTTGCGCAAGCTCACAACTTTAACGGCGGCCCTGAGACTTGAACACTTCAGTGATATGACTGAAAACTTTGTAACAAATCTCAATATAAACGGAGCCGAAAAAGCATTTTGGCAAGGAAGTACCACTTCGATGAGGACTGAGTAGTGCGGCTAACTCACCAAGTGATCAGAGTTACGAGAGAGGAACTGGCGCCTAATGCGGGAGGAAAACAGTATTTAAAACTAATGAGCCAGCATTAACAAGCAGTCTTTATTCTTCATCTCCTCTATGATCTTAACTGCCCAGAATAACTGACCGTCCAGCTATCTGGGATGTGATCGCAGTGGTTATTGAAACCTTCAGTACTTCCTTGCATACGGCATGTGCGCCTGAAATTTGAATTGAGCAATTAGGAGTCTGCAAGCAAGAAAAACTTAGTGCCCTAATGATGAACTGCATGTTAACTGGAAAGACGTTGAAGCCGGGCAATTTTTCTCTCTGGAGACGGCATTTAATATTTACGAAAAGGGATTTATGATTGCAAAAACCATATCAGATTGTAAAAAGTGAAAAATATGAAACATTTTGTGTATACAAGCTTTAAATTTGGCGCCAAAAATAGGTCGCCCGCGTTCTACCATTCGCACTTCGATCGCTGTCGTCAGGTAGGATAATAGTTTTATTATTTTGAACAAAATATGTTGTTTTCGTGAAATTAAGTCCAGAATTCTCGAGTTGAGTATTAGAAAAGGCCAAAGCAACTCGAGCATTGCATTTATTTTTTATTTGCAGCGATAGAAGGGACTATTATCGTGTCGTTTCGCAGTAGGATGACTCTGTTTTGATTGCCGTACGTATTGCGGGCGCAGCCACCGTATGCAAGGTTGCTTTTACACATAAACTGGTACTAAATAGCACACGCATCATAACTCACGTCAGATCCCGGACACGTTGATATCTTAGATTGGCACCGGTATTGTAGGCTGTAGTGTTTTTAGGAGCCTGACGTAGGAATTCCAATGCTTTATCCGCCAGAGAGTTTCGGTCACCTGCCTTTAGAAGGGAAAATTTTATTCGTGAGTAATCTTTAGACACACCAAGAGTGGTGTGCAAAGTGATGTATAAATGTAGAGGTAAATACCTTTGTTAGGTAGTTTCATGATGAACTGACAGACACACGCGACAAAAATGCGCTTGTTTGTCACTCTTAAACAACCGAGGTAATTTGAAAACTTTAAATATCCGTGCAATCCACTGTAGATCGAGTAGCTTACCAACTTAGGCTCGCAAAATGGCTGCGTCCGACCAAAAATAGAAGAGAAAAGTATAGTTTCGATGAAGTGCTAAGAGTAAAACAAGCACACAAATGTTAGTTCACTAGAAACACGCGTGGAAGTGGTTTGATCTTTTTAAGGAGGGTATAAATGTTACTTGACCATCAGCTGAGAAATGACTTCTATTTCGACTGCTAACCGTGAGATATAAACTATGTGGTATTTACCGATAGCAGAGATATGGCCTGAAATTTTAACTGATAGCTGAGACATTTTCACTGAGAACTGAGATCCTAGTCCCCCATGTAGACCTTCTTTAACGAGAATACATGAAGGACTGAGTTTTTACTGTGCTTATGGCAGTCCGTGATAAGTATAACATCAGCAATTTTTCATTCTACGAACAGTCTTCAAATGTTTAGGGATCGTTCTTACCATTATGTATAAAATCTGGTGACTTCAATATTATGGCAATCAGAATTAGAAAGTACTATTTCTCTTTGTGTTTAACGATAATGAGGTAGTTACACGTAATACAAGAGAAAGGTATTGCTTTCGGGACTGCAGTAACGCGGCTTGCTTTAACCAACTTCGTTATTCAGAGCTAGAAACGTTTTCTAAATTTTTGGAACCACAGAAATATTGTTTGCTACCCATCAATCGTTGTAGGTACCTCTCTGGGGAACAATCATAACTAAAGAAGGAAATTACGAGAAGGAAAGCCAGGAAGAGAGGAAAATATTTAAGGCCTGTTAAAGAGTAGAGAAGGGAAGGAGTTGCAGCAGAAGAATGGAATGGTGGGAGGAGTAAATGGGGGAATAAACGAATGAAAAAAAAAAAAAAAAAAAAAGGAGAAATGAGGAAATGGTGGTTTCGTGGAATGGAGGAAAGATGGTTATTACGAGGAATGGAAACTGAAGAAGTTATCGCCCCTCAGTTAATGGGACAACAAAATCAGAACATTGTTTCGTTTGAACCCTCGACCCACTTGGGGGTTTTCAGTTCATTACAAGTAAGTCATTTGTATGTATAGCTCATACCTTACAGTACTGAAGAGCTATGTCAGCATTTTGGTGAGTGAGTGGCGTTAGTATGGTTGTTACAGCGTGGAACAGATCTTTGAACAAATCGAAAAAAGCTTTGGAATTGGTGAAGACGCGTGCCTCCGCTGAAGTAGCCATTTCCTCTGACGCATTCATGAAGTTACTTTCGTTCACATCTGCAATCTAATCAAAAACAGCTTCGAAATTGACTACTGTTATCAACGCTTTGAATTTGGGAAAGGCATACCCAAACGATAATAAAGTATTAAATGGTCCAACACCGGCAACCGCTAAATAAGAGGACTTAACCCTCCGACGTACACAGACACTTGCCACCATCGTATAAAAATAGGGGGAGGGTGGATAGAAACCCCCTCCGGGATTTGCATTCAGCAAATAGCCTAGTCTTTAGTCAGCAGTCTTGGCTAACTCGACACTAGACAATTCAGTTCAGGCCATATTCCATAAGATACCTTATGAACTTTTGGGATTTAATCCTTGGGTGTGCAAGCAAACACATACCCCACCGTGCTTTAGGTGTGGAGAGGGCGGGGGGGGGGGGGGTGAGGGGATGGGACTGGATGGTGCTAGTCCTTTTGGTGTTTCGTTGTACTAAGACATATCAAAATTATTTGGGTTATAGTATCAAGTTACTTCTCTATTAGCTCAAAACTTTAGAAAAAAACGCAATTGCAAGTTGACGGAAAAATTATTCAAAATGATAACAGAATGTAAAAAGACACCAATTATTCTGCATCTGGAGTAACATGTATTAACTTAGCTTTTAACTCGGTATGTGGGATCGGAAGAAAACGAATGGCTCAAACTTACTTTTTTCTCAAAGTACTCCACTAACGTTTTCTTTTCACAGTCGCAAGTATTCTTGTGGATCCAGACTGTGCCTCCAACTTTGCTAGTACACTTACTACCAAATGCTCCTTTAAATGTGAAATTTAGCGTATATAGATAACAATTAAATGCGTTTACTAGTTGGTTATGTCAGAATACGCCAACAACAACTAGGACTGCGATAACGACTACAACAACAACAACAACAACAACAACATTTCGAAATATGGGGAAAAAAAAGAATTCAATAAAAAGATCGTCTTTCATGAAATTTCAAAAGTATGACTCTTTCTTGCTATATCTCGATGAAACCTTTTTAGTTCAGCAATCATGACGTTAATTTGAAGCTCCCTCAGTTTCCATAGAGTACACAAAACATTCCTTATACTGAAAAACAACTTGTGCTGACAAAACGCGAATTAAAAGCTAGAAAAAAGTTGTTGTTCCCACCGTATTTGTAGTTCTTCCAAACTTAATTTCACTCGTGTTTTTATCCCAGTTGTTATTACTTTATTTAATCTATTTAGCTTGGGCTAAACTAGTTGTTGCTATGGTAAGTTTATTTGGTCTTCCGGGCAAAAGAAGGCACCTAATCGCTCAGGCAACTTGCTTAGATCCAAGATATACAACTTACGAAAATTAAATAGGGTGTCACCTGTCCAGTTGGAGTTAATTAAAGAACAGTGCTTCATAATTTCTCCGTCCACTGGCGTTCTTGTCCAAAGAAAACCGAGTGACTTTTCTGGAGTACAGAAGTCTGTCAAAATAAGTAACTATATCCTATAAGTGGAACACGATAGAATAAGAGTTGAAATTGTACTTCTTGTAACAATTTTTGCATAATAAAAAAGAGAGAGAGAGAGGAAAAGAGGAAAAAGAAATTTTTCTGCTAGGAAAACGTATGCAGATTTCCATCCCAAGATAGAACTTCTCTTGATGCATCCAACAGGTTTCGCTCTCGGGATTGTGTGACAAATTCAAGGCATGCGCAGTTTAGTTCTACTAGGCAAATTTTACAAGCGAAAGTAAGGGAAGCAAAATGTAAAGAAATGTGAAACGGTCTACAGTCAAACCTCAGCATCCCTTAATCAATCCTCTACTGGACTTCTGGCCATAACGTTGACATAAACGAGGATGCCAGGTTCTAGGAAAAGCTTTGCTTACTTAATAAGTAGTGTCATGGTGAGGAAAATTCCCCCACTGAAGATTTTTCGTGAATTTTTCAATCTATCGTCTCGTCATACCGTAGGAAAATAATATGTATCGTTTACCAATCTATATTAATCTGTATATGTTAGTTTCTAGTTCCAATTTCGTCAAAGTCACCCTGCAAGCAGAGCCTTTTCCTATGGTACATATGTTTTCCTTGCAAAAAATAAAAAGAGATAAAAGAGGCTCTACTCGCAGGCTACTTCAAAGTATGACCTCTGTTTCCATTTTCCTCCGTTCTTACTTGCACAGTTCTAATTAAAATAACTTACATTGATCGCAGTTCCTCTCGTCTGATCGATCGCCACAATTGGGACGAATATTACATCTGTCGCCAATCGATCTAATCTCATCACCACTTTCGCATAGGAAAAGGCCATCGTTTGATATTAAAGACAACTCTCTTATTCCTATAACAAAAGGATGTAAAAGGGAATATTAAGAAAAGCCACGGCGACCAAAAAAATGGCAAACCTCCGAGAGACCGTATATCTAACCAACTGAGTCTCGAAACAAGAATGGATTTGTGTTCAGCCATAACTAAAACACACAGAGAATTCTTAGAAGAACAGAAACACATCAACAACAACAATAATAACAACAAAAACAACAGAAGCAATACAATATGTATCGCTTTGTTCATTAGGACAGCGCTTTAATTATTATACCAACCTGGTATCGCACCAGTACACAGTACTCGACCGTTATCAACATAGCAACCAGGCCTTGCTTTTTCATTAGAACTGGTGCAGTAAAAATCGACGCCATTTTCCTTCCAGTGATCTCCATCGTAATAAAGTTGACTGTTCCAGCTACAAGCTAGGCAAAATGAAGATTGGTCCCTTTATCAGTTATGTAAACAATAAAAGGTAGATCGTAGGATCATGCAACAGAAGGGGAGCTTACTCTAAAAATCATGAGCTGTTAACAAGTCAGACCTCAAGCAAAGTAAAGATACAAGTTTTATATTTAAGCAATACAGCACTTTTT